>NC_091284.1:400922263-400959763 GCF_032444005.1 Ranitomeya imitator
CAAGCTTCAGGAGGCTAATTTGCATATCCCAGGTGCCTTCTGGGAGAAGCGAAGTCTCCCTAAGCTAGAAGATCGTGGGGTACAGCCGGGCCAGCTGCTTCGAAAAGCATCACCAAACCAGGGATTCAAGCTTCAGGAGGCTAATTTGCATATCCCAGGTGCCTTCTGGGAGAAGCGAAGTCTCCCTAAGCTAGAAGATCGTGGGGTACAGCCGGGGCCAGCTGCTTCGAAAGCATCACCAAACCAGGGATTCAAGCTTCAGGAGGCTAATTTGCATATCCCAGGTGCCTTCTGGGAGAAGCGAAGTCTCCCTAAGCTAGAAGATCGTGGGGTACAGCCGGGGCCAGCTGCTTCGAAAGCATCACCAAACCAGGGATTCAAGCTTCAGGAGGCTAATTTGCATATCCCAGGTGCCTTCTGGGAGAAGCGAAGTCTCCCTAAGCTAGAAGATCGTGGGGTACAGCCGGGGCCAGCTGCTTCGAAAGCATCACCAAACCAGGGATTCAAGCTTCAGGAGGCTAATTTGCATATCCCAGGTGCCTTCTGGGAGAAGCGAAGTCTCCCTAAGCTAGAAGATCGTGGGGTACAGCCGGGGCCAGCTGCTTCGAAAGCATCACCAAACCAGGGATTCAAGCTTCAGGAGGCTAATTTGCATATCCCAGGTGCCTTCTGGGAGAAGCGAAGTCTCCCTAAGCTAGAAGATCGTGGGGTACAGCCGGGGCCAGCTGCTTCGAAAGCATCACCAAACCAGGGATTCAAGCTTCAGGAGGCTAATTTGCATATCCCAGGTGCCTTCTGGGAGAAGCGAAGTCTCCCTAAGCTAGAAGATCGTGGGGTACAGCCGGGACCAGCTGCTTCGAAAGCATCACCAAACCAGGGATTCAAGCTTCAGGAGGCTAATTTGCATATCCCAGGTGCCTTCTGGGAGAAGCGAAGTCTCCCTAAGCTAGAAGATCGTGGGGTACAGCCGGGACCAGCTGCTTCGAAAGCATCACCAAACCAGGGATTCAAGCTTCAGGAGGCTAATTTGCATATCCCAGGTGCCTTCTGGGAGAAGCGAAGTCTCCCTAAGCTAGAAGATCGTGGGGTACAGCCGGGACCAGCTGCTTCGAAAGCATCACCAAACCAGGGATTCAAGCTTCAGGAGGCTAATTTGCATATCCCAGGTGCCTTCTGGGAGAAGCGAAGTCTCCCTAAGCTAGAAGATCGTGGGGTACAGCCGGGACCAGCTGCTTCGAAAGCATCACCAAACCAGGGATTCAAGCTTCAGGAGGCTAATTTGCATATCCCAGGTGCCTTCTGGGAGAAGCGAAGTCTCCCTAAGCTAGAAGATCGTGGGGTACAGCCGGGACCAGCTGCTTCGAAAGCATCACCAAACCAGGGATTCAAGCTTCAGGAGGCTAATTTGCATATCCCAGGTGCCTTCTGGGAGAAGCGAAGTCTCCCTAAGCTAGAAGATCGTGGGGTACAGCCGGGACCAGCTGCTTCGAAAGCATCACCAAACCAGGGATTCAAGCTTCAGGAGGCTAATTTGCATATCCCAGGTGCCTTCTGGGAGAAGCGAAGTCTCCCTAAGCTAGAAGATCGTGGGGTACAGCCGGGACCAGCTGCTTCGAAAGCATCACCAAACCAGGGATTCAAGCTTCAGGAGGCTAATTTGCATATCCCAGGTGCCTTCTGGGAGAAGCGAAGTCTCCCTAAGCTAGAAGATCGTGGGGTACAGCCGGGACCAGCTGCTTCGAAAGCATCACCAAACCAGGGATTCAAGCTTCAGGAGGCTAATTTGCATATCCCAGGTGCCTTCTGGGAGAAGCGAAGTCTCCCTAAGCTAGAAGATCGTGGGGTACAGCCGGGACCAGCTGCTTCGAAAGCATCACCAAACCAGGGATTCAAGCTTCAGGAGGCTAATTTGCATATCCCAGGTGCCTTCTGGGAGAAGCGAAGTCTCCCTAAGCTAGAAGATCGTGGGGTACAGCCGGGACCAGCTGCTTCGAAAGCATCACCAAACCAGGGATTCAAGCTTCAGGAGGCTAATTTGCATATCCCAGGTGCCTTCTGGGAGAAGCGAAGTCTCCCTAAGCTAGAAGATCGTGGGGTACAGCCGGGACCAGCTGCTTCGAAAGCATCACCAAACCAGGGATTCAAGCTTCAGGAGGCTAATTTGCATATCCCAGGTGCCTTCTGGGAGAAGCGAAGTCTCCCTAAGCTAGAAGATCGTGGGGTACAGCCGGGACCAGCTGCTTCGAAAGCATCACCAAACCAGGGATTCAAGCTTCAGGAGGCTAATTTGCATATCCCAGGTGCCTTCTGGGAGAAGCGAAGTCTCCCTAAGCTAGAAGATCGTGGGGTACAGCCGGGACCAGCTGCTTCGAAAGCATCACCAAACCAGGGATTCAAGCTTCAGGAGGCTAATTTGCATATCCCAGGTGCCTTCTGGGAGAAGCGAAGTCTCCCTAAGCTAGAAGATCGTGGGGTACAGCCGGGACCAGCTGCTTCGAAAGCATCACCAAACCAGGGATTCAAGCTTCAGGAGGCTAATTTGCATATCCCAGGTGCCTTCTGGGAGAAGCGAAGTCTCCCTAAGCTAGAAGATCGTGGGGTACAGCCGGGACCAGCTGCTTCGAAAGCATCACCAAACCAGGGATTCAAGCTTCAGGAGGCTAATTTGCATATCCCAGGTGCCTTCTGGGAGAAGCGAAGTCTCCCTAAGCTAGAAGATCGTGGGGTACAGCCGGGACCAGCTGCTTCGAAAGCATCACCAAACCAGGGATTCAAGCTTCAGGAGGCTAATTTGCATATCCCAGGTGCCTTCTGGGAGAAGCGAAGTCTCCCTAAGCTAGAAGATCGTGGGGTACAGCCGGGACCAGCTGCTTCGAAAGCATCACCAAACCAGGGATTCAAGCTTCAGGAGGCTAATTTGCATATCCCAGGTGCCTTCTGGGAGAAGCGAAGTCTCCCTAAGCTAGAAGATCGTGGGGTACAGCCGGGACCAGCTGCTTCGAAAGCATCACCAAACCAGGGATTCAAGCTTCAGGAGGCTAATTTGCATATCCCAGGTGCCTTCTGGGAGAAGCGAAGTCTCCCTAAGCTAGAAGATCGTGGGGTACAGCCGGGACCAGCTGCTTCGAAAGCATCACCAAACCAGGGATTCAAGCTTCAGGAGGCTAATTTGCATATCCCAGGTGCCTTCTGGGAGAAGCGAAGTCTCCCTAAGCTAGAAGATCGTGGGGTACAGCCGGGACCAGCTGCTTCGAAAGCATCACCAAACCAGGGATTCAAGCTTCAGGAGGCTAATTTGCATATCCCAGGTGCCTTCTGGGAGAAGCGAAGTCTCCCTAAGCTAGAAGATCGTGGGGTACAGCCGGGACCAGCTGCTTCGAAAGCATCACCAAACCAGGGATTCAAGCTTCAGGAGGCTAATTTGCATATCCCAGGTGCCTTCTGGGAGAAGCGAAGTCTCCCTAAGCTAGAAGATCGTGGGGTACAGCCGGGACCAGCTGCTTCGAAAGCATCACCAAACCAGGGATTCAAGCTTCAGGAGGCTAATTTGCATATCCCAGGTGCCTTCTGGGAGAAGCGAAGTCTCCCTAAGCTAGAAGATCGTGGGGTACAGCCGGGACCAGCTGCTTCGAAAGCATCACCAAACCAGGGATTCAAGCTTCAGGAGGCTAATTTGCATATCCCAGGTGCCTTCTGGGAGAAGCGAAGTCTCCCTAAGCTAGAAGATCGTGGGGTACAGCCGGGACCAGCTGCTTCGAAAGCATCACCAAACCAGGGATTCAAGCTTCAGGAGGCTAATTTGCATATCCCAGGTGCCTTCTGGGAGAAGCGAAGTCTCCCTAAGCTAGAAGATCGTGGGGTACAGCCGGGACCAGCTGCTTCGAAAGCATCACCAAACCAGGGATTCAAGCTTCAGGAGGCTAATTTGCATATCCCAGGTGCCTTCTGGGAGAAGCGAAGTCTCCCTAAGCTAGAAGATCGTGGGGTACAGCCGGGACCAGCTGCTTCGAAAGCATCACCAAACCAGGGATTCAAGCTTCAGGAGGCTAATTTGCATATCCCAGGTGCCTTCTGGGAGAAGCGAAGTCTCCCTAAGCTAGAAGATCGTGGGGTACAGCCGGGACCAGCTGCTTCGAAAGCATCACCAAACCAGGGATTCAAGCTTCAGGAGGCTAATTTGCATATCCCAGGTGCCTTCTGGGAGAAGCGAAGTCTCCCTAAGCTAGAAGATCGTGGGGTACAGCCGGGACCAGCTGCTTCGAAAGCATCACCAAACCAGGGATTCAAGCTTCAGGAGGCTAATTTGCATATCCCAGGTGCCTTCTGGGAGAAGCGAAGTCTCCCTAAGCTAGAAGATCGTGGGGTACAGCCGGGACCAGCTGCTTCGAAAGCATCACCAAACCAGGGATTCAAGCTTCAGGAGGCTAATTTGCATATCCCAGGTGCCTTCTGGGAGAAGCGAAGTCTCCCTAAGCTAGAAGATCGTGGGGTACAGCCGGGACCAGCTGCTTCGAAAGCATCACCAAACCAGGGATTCAAGCTTCAGGAGGCTAATTTGCATATCCCAGGTGCCTTCTGGGAGAAGCGAAGTCTCCCTAAGCTAGAAGATCGTGGGGTACAGCCGGGACCAGCTGCTTCGAAAGCATCACCAAACCAGGGATTCAAGCTTCAGGAGGCTAATTTGCATATCCCAGGTGCCTTCTGGGAGAAGCGAAGTCTCCCTAAGCTAGAAGATCGTGGGGTACAGCCGGGACCAGCTGCTTCGAAAGCATCACCAAACCAGGGATTCAAGCTTCAGGAGGCTAATTTGCATATCCCAGGTGCCTTCTGGGAGAAGCGAAGTCTCCCTAAGCTAGAAGATCGTGGGGTACAGCCGGGACCAGCTGCTTCGAAAGCATCACCAAACCAGGGATTCAAGCTTCAGGAGGCTAATTTGCATATCCCAGGTGCCTTCTGGGAGAAGCGAAGTCTCCCTAAGCTAGAAGATCGTGGGGTACAGCCGGGACCAGCTGCTTCGAAAGCATCACCAAACCAGGGATTCAAGCTTCAGGAGGCTAATTTGCATATCCCAGGTGCCTTCTGGGAGAAGCGAAGTCTCCCTAAGCTAGAAGATCGTGGGGTACAGCCGGGACCAGCTGCTTCGAAAGCATCACCAAACCAGGGATTCAAGCTTCAGGAGGCTAATTTGCATATCCCAGGTGCCTTCTGGGAGAAGCGAAGTCTCCCTAAGCTAGAAGATCGTGGGGTACAGCCGGGACCAGCTGCTTCGAAAGCATCACCAAACCAGGGATTCAAGCTTCAGGAGGCTAATTTGCATATCCCAGGTGCCTTCTGGGAGAAGCGAAGTCTCCCTAAGCTAGAAGATCGTGGGGTACAGCCGGGACCAGCTGCTTCGAAAGCATCACCAAACCAGGGATTCAAGCTTCAGGAGGCTAATTTGCATATCCCAGGTGCCTTCTGGGAGAAGCGAAGTCTCCCTAAGCTAGAAGATCGTGGGGTACAGCCGGGACCAGCTGCTTCGAAAGCATCACCAAACCAGGGATTCAAGCTTCAGGAGGCTAATTTGCATATCCCAGGTGCCTTCTGGGAGAAGCGAAGTCTCCCTAAGCTAGAAGATCGTGGGGTACAGCCGGGACCAGCTGCTTCGAAAGCATCACCAAACCAGGGATTCAAGCTTCAGGAGGCTAATTTGCATATCCCAGGTGCCTTCTGGGAGAAGCGAAGTCTCCCTAAGCTAGAAGATCGTGGGGTACAGCCGGGACCAGCTGCTTCGAAAGCATCACCAAACCAGGGATTCAAGCTTCAGGAGGCTAATTTGCATATCCCAGGTGCCTTCTGGGAGAAGCGAAGTCTCCCTAAGCTAGAAGATCGTGGGGTACAGCCGGGACCAGCTGCTTCGAAAGCATCACCAAACCAGGGATTCAAGCTTCAGGAGGCTAATTTGCATATCCCAGGTGCCTTCTGGGAGAAGCGAAGTCTCCCTAAGCTAGAAGATCGTGGGGTACAGCCGGGACCAGCTGCTTCGAAAGCATCACCAAACCAGGGATTCAAGCTTCAGGAGGCTAATTTGCATATCCCAGGTGCCTTCTGGGAGAAGCGAAGTCTCCCTAAGCTAGAAGATCGTGGGGTACAGCCGGGACCAGCTGCTTCGAAAGCATCACCAAACCAGGGATTCAAGCTTCAGGAGGCTAATTTGCATATCCCAGGTGCCTTCTGGGAGAAGCGAAGTCTCCCTAAGCTAGAAGATCGTGGGGTACAGCCGGGACCAGCTGCTTCGAAAGCATCACCAAACCAGGGATTCAAGCTTCAGGAGGCTAATTTGCATATCCCAGGTGCCTTCTGGGAGAAGCGAAGTCTCCCTAAGCTAGAAGATCGTGGGGTACAGCCGGGACCAGCTGCTTCGAAAGCATCACCAAACCAGGGATTCAAGCTTCAGGAGGCTAATTTGCATATCCCAGGTGCCTTCTGGGAGAAGCGAAGTCTCCCTAAGCTAGAAGATCGTGGGGTACAGCCGGGACCAGCTGCTTCGAAAGCATCACCAAACCAGGGATTCAAGCTTCAGGAGGCTAATTTGCATATCCCAGGTGCCTTCTGGGAGAAGCGAAGTCTCCCTAAGCTAGAAGATCGTGGGGTACAGCCGGGACCAGCTGCTTCGAAAGCATCACCAAACCAGGGATTCAAGCTTCAGGAGGCTAATTTGCATATCCCAGGTGCCTTCTGGGAGAAGCGAAGTCTCCCTAAGCTAGAAGATCGTGGGGTACAGCCGGGACCAGCTGCTTCGAAAGCATCACCAAACCAGGGATTCAAGCTTCAGGAGGCTAATTTGCATATCCCAGGTGCCTTCTGGGAGAAGCGAAGTCTCCCTAAGCTAGAAGATCGTGGGGTACAGCCGGGACCAGCTGCTTCGAAAGCATCACCAAACCAGGGATTCAAGCTTCAGGAGGCTAATTTGCATATCCCAGGTGCCTTCTGGGAGAAGCGAAGTCTCCCTAAGCTAGAAGATCGTGGGGTACAGCCGGGACCAGCTGCTTCGAAAGCATCACCAAACCAGGGATTCAAGCTTCAGGAGGCTAATTTGCATATCCCAGGTGCCTTCTGGGAGAAGCGAAGTCTCCCTAAGCTAGAAGATCGTGGGGTACAGCCGGGACCAGCTGCTTCGAAAGCATCACCAAACCAGGGATTCAAGCTTCAGGAGGCTAATTTGCATATCCCAGGTGCCTTCTGGGAGAAGCGAAGTCTCCCTAAGCTAGAAGATCGTGGGGTACAGCCGGGACCAGCTGCTTCGAAAGCATCACCAAACCAGGGATTCAAGCTTCAGGAGGCTAATTTGCATATCCCAGGTGCCTTCTGGGAGAAGCGAAGTCTCCCTAAGCTAGAAGATCGTGGGGTACAGCCGGGACCAGCTGCTTCGAAAGCATCACCAAACCAGGGATTCAAGCTTCAGGAGGCTAATTTGCATATCCCAGGTGCCTTCTGGGAGAAGCGAAGTCTCCCTAAGCTAGAAGATCGTGGGGTACAGCCGGGACCAGCTGCTTCGAAAGCATCACCAAACCAGGGATTCAAGCTTCAGGAGGCTAATTTGCATATCCCAGGTGCCTTCTGGGAGAAGCGAAGTCTCCCTAAGCTAGAAGATCGTGGGGTACAGCCGGGACCAGCTGCTTCGAAAGCATCACCAAACCAGGGATTCAAGCTTCAGGAGGCTAATTTGCATATCCCAGGTGCCTTCTGGGAGAAGCGAAGTCTCCCTAAGCTAGAAGATCGTGGGGTACAGCCGGGACCAGCTGCTTCGAAAGCATCACCAAACCAGGGATTCAAGCTTCAGGAGGCTAATTTGCATATCCCAGGTGCCTTCTGGGAGAAGCGAAGTCTCCCTAAGCTAGAAGATCGTGGGGTACAGCCGGGACCAGCTGCTTCGAAAGCATCACCAAACCAGGGATTCAAGCTTCAGGAGGCTAATTTGCATATCCCAGGTGCCTTCTGGGAGAAGCGAAGTCTCCCTAAGCTAGAAGATCGTGGGGTACAGCCGGGACCAGCTGCTTCGAAAGCATCACCAAACCAGGGATTCAAGCTTCAGGAGGCTAATTTGCATATCCCAGGTGCCTTCTGGGAGAAGCGAAGTCTCCCTAAGCTAGAAGATCGTGGGGTACAGCCGGGACCAGCTGCTTCGAAAGCATCACCAAACCAGGGATTCAAGCTTCAGGAGGCTAATTTGCATATCCCAGGTGCCTTCTGGGAGAAGCGAAGTCTCCCTAAGCTAGAAGATCGTGGGGTACAGCCGGGACCAGCTGCTTCGAAAGCATCACCAAACCAGGGATTCAAGCTTCAGGAGGCTAATTTGCATATCCCAGGTGCCTTCTGGGAGAAGCGAAGTCTCCCTAAGCTAGAAGATCGTGGGGTACAGCCGGGACCAGCTGCTTCGAAAGCATCACCAAACCAGGGATTCAAGCTTCAGGAGGCTAATTTGCATATCCCAGGTGCCTTCTGGGAGAAGCGAAGTCTCCCTAAGCTAGAAGATCGTGGGGTACAGCCGGGACCAGCTGCTTCGAAAGCATCACCAAACCAGGGATTCAAGCTTCAGGAGGCTAATTTGCATATCCCAGGTGCCTTCTGGGAGAAGCGAAGTCTCCCTAAGCTAGAAGATCGTGGGGTACAGCCGGGACCAGCTGCTTCGAAAGCATCACCAAACCAGGGATTCAAGCTTCAGGAGGCTAATTTGCATATCCCAGGTGCCTTCAGGGAGAAGCGAAGTCTCCCTAAGCTAGAAGATCGTGGGGTACAGCCGGGACCAGCTGCTTCGAAAGCATCACCAAACCAGGGATTCAAGCTTCAGGAGGCTAATTTGCATATCCCAGGTGCCTTCTGGGAGAAGCGAAGACTCCCTAAGCTAGAAGATCGTGGGGTACAGCCGGGACCAGCTGCTTCGAAAGCATCACCAAACCAGGGATTCAAGCTTCAGGAGGCTAATTTGCATATCCCAGGTGCCTTCTGGGAGAAGCGAAGACTCCCTAAGCTAGAAGATCGTTGGGTACAGCCGGGACCAGCTGCTTCGAAAGCATCACCAAACCAGGGATTCAAGCTTCAGGAGGCTAATTTGCATATCCCAGGTGCCTTCTGGGAGAAGCGAAGTCTCCCTAAGCTAGAAGATCGTTGGGTACAGCCGGGACCAGCTGCTTCGAAAGCATCACCAAACCAGGGATTCAAGCTTCAGGAGGCTAATTTGCATATCCCAGGTGCCTTCTGGGAGAAGCGAAGTCTCCCTAAGCTAGAAGATCGTTGGGTACAGCCGGGACCAGCTGCTTCGAAAGCATCACCAAACCAGGGATTCAAGCTTCAGGAGGCTAATTTGCATATTCCAGGTGCCTTCTGGGAGAAGCGAAGTCTCCCTAAGCTAGAAGATCGTTGGGTACAGCCGGGACCAGCTGCTTCGAAAGCATCACCAAACCAGGGATTCAAGCTTCAGGAGGCTAATTTGCATATTCCAGGTGCCTTCTGGGAGAAGCGAAGTCTCCCTAAGCTAGAAGATCGTTGGGTACAGCCGGGACCAGCTGCTTCGAAAGCATCACCAAACCAGGGATTCAAGCTTCAGGAGGCTAATTTGCATATTCCAGGTGCCTTCTGGGAGAAGCGAAGTCTCCCTAAGCTAGAAGATCGTTGGGTACAGCCGGGACCAGCTGCTTCGAAAGCATCACCAAACCGAATTTTTGCCTGTAGGACATTATTGCAAGCAGGGCCGTATTTACCACTAGGCACTTGAGGGCACGTGCCTAGGGCGGCAGGATGCGGGGGGGCGGCACCTGAACAAGGTTTTGTTTATTTTTTCTTTTTTTTTTTTTTTCTTCAATAGTCCGGGGGCTTGCCCGCCCTCCTCCGCCCACCTCCGCCCTCCTCCGCCCACTTCCGCCCTCCTCCGCCCTCCTCCACCCTGCTCCGCCTTCCTCCGCCCTGCTCCCTCCACCCACCTACGTCTTCTTGTTGCGGCGGGTCTCAGATCACACGCAGTTAAATGTACTGCACAGGGAGCCAGAAGCGGAAAGTCGTCACATCATAGGCCCCGCCCCCTCCTCGCTAAGGCGCCAAATTCAGTAGCTGCCTGACAGTCCACCCGCCCACCTCAGTGTCCTGGCTGCTGGGGATCACGTCCCTCTGCTGTAACCTGGCCGGACTGCTGATGCCTTGACCCGGGGATTGGAAAGGCTGAAGCCCGCTCTGCCCATCAGGACCTGCGAGCGGCTGGCAGTGGGGGGCGCTGGTGGTGGGGAGCGCCATCCTGGGCTGTAGGAGAAGAGCAGCTGAAACCTCTGGAGTTAGTATGAGAAGCCTCCACCTGGATCCCGGCAATTTCCTGTGAAGTGCTGAAGCCCAGGACAGCGGTCAGCAGAGCAGCACAGACCTGGCACCAGCATGCGTCTCTCCAGGAATCCAGGCTGGGTGATCCTGCCCATCACGCTGCCAGCATTCTCTTTACCGGGACGTCGTGGATAGTGTAAGTGCATGGCAGGGGCTCGGGGCTGCTCCGTGATAGGGGAGGTATAGTCGGGGAGCACTGATCAAAGGAGTCTGTGTGTTGGAGAGAACGCTAATGATGTGTGAAAGGTCTTGGGGGAGGAATGGGGCTGATACTGCTCTGTGCACCTCCAGGGGATGCCATGGTCCCAACAATGCCTGCAAGTCCTGGCACCTTCATCATGTCACTGTACCGTCAGCAGATGGTCTGCAGCCGCCTGTCATGTAAGGGTATGTGCACACGCTTCGGATTTTGCTGCGGATCCACAGCATTTCCCATGCATTTACAGTACCATATAAAGCAATGGGAAATGAAATCTGCAGTGCACATGCTGCGGAAAAGAGCGTGCGGAAACGCAGCGGTTTATTTTCTGCAGCATGTCAATTCTTTCTGCGGATTCCGCTGCGGGTTTGCTCCTGCTCCAATAGAAAACTACAGGTGAAAACCCGCAGAGGAAACCGCAAAAGAAACCGCGGTAAATCCGCAGTAAAAAACGCAGCGGTTTTTCACTGCGGATTTTGCAAATCCACTGTGGAAAATTCCGCAATGGAATCCGCAGCGTGTGCACTTAACCTAAGGGTCACTATGGGGGAAAATACTAGGTGGTCCCTAGAAGGTCATAGGTCCAATATGAGCACTGCCATCCATAATGACACTACCCTGGGGTTGTCAGTACGACTGTGGGGTTGTCAGCATTTATGACTGATTGTTATTGTGACATTTCTGATATTTAGCAGCTTGTCCACTATTTTCTTTTAGGCAGCGCAGTACATATTGGGGACGGGATGTATGGAACTGTTAAGGTACCGTCACATTAAGCGACGCTGCAGCGATCCAGACAACGATCCCAATCGCTGCAGCGTCGCTGTGTGGTCGCTGGAGAGCTGTCACACAGACAGCTCTCCAGTGACCAACTATGCGAAGTCCCCTCGTAACCAGGGTAAACATCGGGTTACTAAGCGCAGGGCCGTGCTTAGTAACCCGATGTTTACCCTGGTTACCAGCGTAAACGTAAAAAAACAAACACTACATACTTACATTCCGGTGTCTGTCCCCCGGCGCTGTGCTTCTCTGCACTGTCAGTGCCGGTCAGTCGTAAAGCACAGTGGTGACGCGCCGCTGTGCTTTACGGCCGGTGCTGACAGCCAGTGCAGGAAAGCACAGCGCCGGGGAACAGACACCGGAATGTAAGTATGTAGTGTTTGTTTTTTTACGTTTACGCTGGTTAGTAACCCGATGTTTACCCTGGTTACCAGTGAAGACATCGCTGAATCGGCATCATACACGCCGATTCAGCGATGTCTGCGGGAGTCCAGCGACGAAATAAAGTTCTGGCCTTTCTGCTCCGACCAACGATCCAGATCGCTGCTGCGTGTCAAACTCAACGATATCGCTATCCAGGACGCTGCAACGTCACGGATCGCTAGTGATATCGTTCAGTGTGACGGTACCTTTCGTCTATGTTCACATGTTGCATTTTTTTAAATTCAAATTTAAAGCTGCATTTAAGCTGCTTACAAAAAGCAGTTTTTGCTGTGTTTTGTTGTCTTTCGTGCATGTTGATAAAGTTTAGTGCCCCTCCACCTCCCCAAAAAAGTCTGATTTAACTCTAAGGTTTTTGCACCAAAAACTGATACTTGCGATTTCTGCTGCGTTTTTAAAAAGTGCAGCATGTCACTTTCAGCATTTTTTATGCCTTTTTTAAAAAATTTTTTAATTTTTTTAACAAAGGCATAAAAACCGCTGAAAGTGACATGTTGCAGTTTTTAAAAACACAGTAGTTTTCCAAATCAGTCAGGGAAATAAAACCAAAGAGTGTGCATGAGATTTCTGAAATCTCATACACTTTCCCGATACTGTAAAACGCAGCTTACAACTTGCATAAAAAAGCAGCAAAAAACCCTGCAAAAATACAACACATGAACACAGTCTTATTAGTAATGTTTTAGGGTAAGTTCACACAATGGTGGCGTTAATGGACTACGTTACACCGCGTTATGCCACGGTGTAACGTAGTCCGTTAAATGGGTTCACATAACGTGATGTGAACCTAGCCTTTGACACGCTGTCATGTGCATGACAGCGCAGCAAACACCGCTTCTGATCGGCGGTGAAATCGTCCCGGCGGGTCAGTGAGCCGCGGTTCCCACAGTGTCAGGAGCCAGCGGCACGACAGGGAGTCAGATAATTATTTCAGTCCCTCCCCTTATGAAAAAATGGACCCTCAATGAAAATATGTCTACTACAATGGTGAGACCAAACCATTTTTTATCTTGAGCACTGGTATGCACGAGCACTTTATACACGTGGTTTTCTTTGTGTCTTTTTTGCCCATGATTTTAGTGTTGTATAAAAAGTTATGTTGTAATAATAAGGGAGACTCTCCTAGCTAAACTCAGTTATGCCATACAAATTCATCAGATTAAGAGAGCTGCTGTAAAAATACAGCAGGTGTATGGGCTGTACGGTCTGGGTCCAGGTGCACGCGCAGTCCTCATATTGAAGCTGGGCCGTACACCTGATAAGCCCCCACAATGCACCGGACCGGAACTGATGTCCGGCTGCACGTCATACTATGAGGAGGAGGCGGGAAATTTAACATAGGGGGCGAGAAAAGAAGGAATGATGACGCCCAGCGGGGCGTGATAAGAGCAGCGAGGGGGAGAGATTGGAGACCCGGAGACTACCCGTCCCATTCTACGCCGTAACCTGGAGCCTCATTATCAGAGGAATATGTCAGTTAAATTGTTTTTCTAAAGCTTTATAGTGCAGTTTTAGATCAGAGGGGTTGTTAGGGATGAGCTAGCAAGGTGCAGGGACAGGTAGTTATGGCTACTTGCGGACATGTGCGGCACTTGCAGTTTTGCACTTGTGGTGAGACAAAAAAACACTGCTAACCGGATCGTGGCAAGTGCCACACATGTCCGCAAGTCCCATATTGAATGAATGAGGCCGAACACAGGGTTGCCGTAAGTGATCCGTTACGTGGCAGATGCAGAAAAACTGCCGGATCATCCGCAAATGGCAAAAATTGCTGATGTCAAAGTAGCCTAAAGGTACCTTCACACACAGCGACGCTGCAGCGATACCGACAACGATCCGGATCGCTGCAGCGTCGCTGTTTGGTCGCTGGAGAGCTGTCACACAGACAGCTCTCCAGCGACCAACGATGCCGGTAACCAGGGTAAACATCGGGTTACTAAGCGCAGGGCCGCACTTAGTAACCCGATGTTTACCCTGGTTACCATCGTTAAAGTAAAAAAAACAACCACTACATACTTACCTACCGCTGTCTGTCCTCGGCGCTGTGCTTCTCTGTACTGGCTGTGAGCACAGCGGCCGGAAAGCAGAGCGGTGACGTCACCACTCTGCTTTTCGGCTGCCCGGCGCTCACAGCCAGAGCAGAGAAGCACAGCGCCGAGGACAGACAGCGGTAGGTAAGTATGTAGTGGTTGTTTTTTTTACTTTAACTATGGTAACCAGGGTAAACATTGGGTTACTAAGCGCGGCCCTGCGCTTAGTAACCCGATGTTTACCCTGGTTACCAGTGAAGACATCGCTGAATCGGCGTCACACACGCCGATTCAGCGATGTCTGCGGGGAGTCCAGCGACGAAACAAAGTTCTGGACTTTCTGCCCCGACCAGCGACATCACAGCAGGATCCTGATCGCTGCTGCGTGTCACACCGGACGATATCGCTAGCCAGGACGCTGCAATGTCACGGATCGCTAGCGATATCGTCTAGTGTGAAGGTACCTTAAGTCACAATCGACAGTATCTGCATTAGTCATACCAATGGGGGAGGCAGCACGAAAAGTGCCTAGGGCAGCATAAAGTCTAAATACGGCCCTGATTGCAAGAGAGCTTGGCTGAGTAGATTACACAAGAAGGAAAACACACAGCAAGTCAGCAGGATCTAGGAGCAACATGGCAGATGTGACAACCTACATGGTGAGCTGCAGCATGTGCTACATGTTCACAGATCGACCAGAAGAAGAATCCAATTTCACCTGTCAGAAGTGTAGACTAGTGGCCCTTTTAGAAGAAAAGGTGCGGGGTCTGGAAGAAAGAATAGCAACTTTGAAACTCATCAAAGAGAATGAAGACTTTCTAGACAGAACAGAAGCATCTCTACTGGTCACAGAAGGTGAAAAAAGTGTCAGAGAACCTCCAAAAGCAGATGAGTGGAAGCATGTGACCAAAAGAAGCAAGAAGACCATGGAGAAATCACCAACCACACAACTGAAGAACCGATATCAAATCTTTGTAGAGGATGAAGATGGCACACCTAAGAATGAAGCAATACCAGCAAGCAAAAAAGAAAAGGGCACACAGCAACAAGTGACAGCAAAAAGTACAGCCAAGAAGCAACGAAGAGTGGTGGTGGTGGGAGACTCACTACTGAGAGGCACAGAAGCAGCCATCTGCAGACCGGACATAACTGCAAGAGAAGTATGCTACCTTCCAGGTGCGATGATCAAGGATGTGACCGATAGGATACCAAAGCTCTTCAGTTCCAAGGACGTCCACCTATTTCTTCTGATACATGTTGGCACCAATGACACGGCAAGGAAGGACCTACCAACAATCTGCAAGGACTTTGAAGAGTTGGGGAAGAAAGTAAAGGAACTGGATGCACAGGTAGTTTTTTCTTCTATCCTTCCAGTAGACGGGCATGGCACCAGGAGATGGAACAGGATCCTTGATGCAAACAACTGGCTAAGACGATGGTGCAGACAACAAGGATTTGGATTCCTGGACCACGGTGTGAATTACTGGTATGATGGACTCCTCGCCAGAGACGGACTACACCTCAACAAACCTGGGAAACACACATTCGCCAGAAGACTCGCTACACTCATCAGGAGGGCGTTAAACTAGAAGAAGAGGGGACGGGAAGAAAAACATTAGACTCGAACAAAGACGACCCAGGAAAACATACTCTGAAGGGAGGTAAGAACATTTCTAAAACAATCTACAGTGAGGAGATTGGAACAAAACAAAATCCTCTAAACTGCATGCTCGCAAACGCCAGAAGCCTGACAAACAAGATGGAAGAACTAGAAGCAGAAATATCTACAGGTAACTTTGACATAGTGGGAATAACCGAGACATGGTTAGATGAAAGCTATGACTGGGCAGTTAACTTACAGGGTTACAGTCTGTTTAGAAAGGATCGTAAAAATCGGAGAGGAGGAGGGGTTTGTCTCTATGTAAAGTCTTGTCTAAAGTCCACTTTAAGGGAGGATATTAGCGAAGGGAATGAGGATGTCGAGTCCATATGGGTTGAAATTCATGGAGGGAAAAATGGTAACAAAATTCTCATTGGGGTCTGTTACAAACCCCCAAATATAACAGAAAGCATGGAAAGTCTACTTCTAAAGCAGATAGATGAAGCTGCAACCCATAATGAGGTCCTGGTTATGGGGGACTTTAACTACCCGGATATTAACTGGGAAACAGAAACCTGTGAAACCCATAAAGGCAACAGGTTTCTGCTAATAACCAAGAAAAATTATCTTTCACAATTGGTGCAGAATCCAACCAGAGGAGCAGCACTTTTAGACCTAATACTATCTAATAGACCTGACAGAATAACAAATCTGCAGGTGGTCGGGCATTTAGGAAATAGCGACCACAATATTGTGCAGTTTCACCTGTCTTTCACTAGGGGGACTTGTCAGGGAGTTACAAAAACATTGAACTTTAGGAAGGCAAAGTTTGAACAGCTTAGAGATGCCCTTAATCTGGTAGACTGGGACAATATCCTCAGAAATAAGAATACAGATAATAAATGGGAAATGTTTAAGAACATCCTAAATAGGCAGTGTAAGCGGTTTATACCTTGTGGGAATAAAAGGACTAGAAATAGGAAAAACCCAATGTGGCTAAACAAAGAAGTAAGACAGGCAATTAACAGTAAAAAGAAAGCATTTGCACTACTAAAGCAGGATGGCACCATTGAAGCTCTGTTGGAATAAGTTTAAATGCAACAACTCCATTCCTGTTGTAGTCTGCATTGAATGTCTATGAGTGTTCATTTGTCAGCTATGCTGTGATTGTTAAAGTTTGTACAAAAAGGTCAGAGGACTCTCACTGATTGCATCATTCTGCTGCTGTTTCCTTCACAGAGAGACATGTGTTACATGGACTAGATTATATCGGTAGTTACTGTCAAAGCTTTCTTATTTTGTTCCAGTTCAAGCTGCATATATTAAACACAGTTTGCCTTACGTTGGATTCTGCTGCTTATATGAAGTAACACGCGCTGCTGTGGTAATACTCCGGCTAACAGGTTATGGGCCCAGCCACCGGAAAGTAAATGGTAAAAAGCCCAGTCACCGGAATAAGCAGCGAGCCAAGCGCAGACAGCACAGAGGAACCCCCGGAATACAAGGACACCGGAACGCAAAGGTACCGCAGTGTACAGAGCACCGGACAGCGCAGCTTAAAGGGCCAGTAACAAAAAAAAAAAAAGGTACAAGAGACAAGAATGTCTACAGAAAGGAATGCAGTGAAGTACACAGTGCCAAGTCTCACAAATCACAATTACAGCTCCTGGAAATTCAAGGTAAAGATGTTACTTATAAGAGAGGGTACATGGAAATGTATTGAACAGCCTGTGCCTGACCCAGTACCGGGTGATTGGCTAGAGACTGATCAGAAAGCACAAAGCACTATTTCCCTCAGCATAGATGATAACCAGATTGTACATGTATGCAAATGTGATACTGCAAAGAAAATGTGGGAAGAATTACAGAAAGTGCATGAAAGGTCAAATCTCAGCAATAAGCTATATCTTATGAGAAAGCTGTATCAGTCTAAATTAAGTGATGGCCAGCATATGCAGGACTATATCAGAAACACCCTAGAGATTGTGGAGCGCCTAAGGGGTATTGGTGAAGAAATTAAAGATTTTCATGTTGCTGCATTACTATTAAGTGGTCTTCCAGAAAGTTATGACACGCTTGTGACTGCATTAGATGCCAGACCAGATGATGAACTCACACTAGAATATGTGAAAGGGAAACTTGCAGATGAATACAAGAGAAAGTCAGAGACTATTAGCAATAATATATGCAAAGCAGAAGCAGCATTAAAGACACAGTACTTTTCTAAAGCTCAGAGTCATTTAAAGGAAACTCGTGAATGTTTTGTCTGTAAAAAGCCTGGTCACTAGGGTTGAGCGAAACGGGTCGAACATTTTCAAAAGTCGCCGACTTTTGGCTAAGTCGGGGTTTCATGAAACCCGATCCGACCCCTGTGCGGGGTCGGCCATGCGGTACGCGACTTTCGCGCCAAAGTCGCGTTTCAATGACGCGAAAAGCGCCATTTCTCAGCCAATGAAGGTAAACGCAGAGTGTGGGCAGCGTGATGACATAGGTCCTGGTCCCCACCATCTTAGAGAAGGGCATTGCAGTGATTGGCTTGCTGTCTGCGACGTCACAGGGGCTATAAAGAGGCGTTCCCGCCGACCGCCATCTTACTGCTGCTGATCTGAGCTTAGGGAGAGGTTGCTGCCGCTTTGTCAGAAGCAGGGATAGCGTTAGGCAGGGTCCATTAACCACAAAACCGCTTGTGCTGCAGCGATTTGCACTGTCCAACACCACCCTCGGTGTGCAGGGACAGTGGAATTTTTTTTTTTTTTTTTTTTCCCCTCAGCGCTGTAGCTCATTGGGCTGCCCTAGAAGGCTCCCTGATAGCTGCATTGCTGTGTGTACGCCGCTGTGCAAACCAACTGCTTTTTTCAAAGCACAAATCCTCTTGTTCCTTCCTTTCTGCACAGCTATCTTTTTTGTTTGTCCACACTTTTTATTTCATTTGTGCATCAGTCCACTCCTTATTGCTGCCTGCCATACCTGGCTGAGATTACTGCAGGCAGGGAGATAGTAGCTGCCTGCCATACCTGGCTGAGATTACTGCAGGCAGGGAGATAGTAATTGTAGGACATTCCCTGTTTTTTTTTTTTTTTTTTTTTTGGTGGGAGATTAAGATTGGCAATTTGGCATTTCTGCTAGAGTGCCATCCCTGTGTGTGCCATCTCTCTCACATAGTGGGCCATAGAAAGCCTTTTCATTTTTCTGTATTTTTTTTTGTGGGGTGTATAAATTCTCCCTGATAAAAATACAGTGGGAGATTAATATTGGCCTTTGGGCTTGTGTGCCAGTCCTGAGTGTGCCATCTCTCTCACAAATAGTGGGCCATAGAAAGCCTATTTTATTTTTTTTTGGGTTTTATAAATTCTCCCTGAAAAAAAGGGAGATTAATATTGGCCTCTGGGCTTCTGTGCCAGTCCTGAGCGTGCCATCTGTGCCAGTCCTGAGCGTCCCATCTCTCTCACAAATAGTGGGCCATAGAAAGCCTATTTAATTTTTTTTTTGGTTTTATAAATTTTCCCTGAAAAAAGGGAGATTAATATTGGCCTCTGGGCTTGTGTGCCAGTTGTGAGCGTGCCATCTGTGCCAGTCCTGAGCGTGCCATCTCTCTCACAAATAGTGGGCCATAGAAAGCCTATTTAATTTTTTTTTTGGTTTTATAAATTTTCCCTGAAAAAAGGGAGATTAATATTGGCCTCTGGGCTTGTGTGCCAGTTGTGAGCGTGCCATCTGTGCCAGTCCTGAGCGTGCCATCTCTCTCACAAATAGTGGGCCATAGAAAGCCTATTTAAATATTTTTTTGGTTTTATAAATTCTCCCAGAAAAAAAGGGAGATTAATATTGGCCTCTGGGCTTCTGTGCCAGTTGTGAGCGTGCCATCTGTGCCAGTCCTGAGCGTGCCATCTCTCTCACAAATAGTGGGCCATAGAAAGCCTATTTAAATATTTTTTTGGTTTTATAAATTCTCCCAGAAAAAAAGGGAGATTAATATTGGCCTCTGGGCTTCTGTGCCAGTCCTGAGCGTGCCATCTGTGCCAGTCCTGAGCGTCCCATCTCTCTCACAAATAGTGGGCCATAGAAAGCCTATTTTATTTTTTTTTTGGGTTTCAGAAATTCTCCCTGGAAAAAAAAAAGGGAGATTAATATTGCCCTTTGGGCTTGTGTGCCAGTACTAAGCGTTCCATCTCTCTCTCTCTCTCAGTCAGTGGGCCATAGAACGCATATTTTTGGTTTTATTTGTTTTCTAAATTCTCCCTGAAAAAATCATTTTATTTTATTTGGTTTCTAAATTCTTCCTGATAAAATCATATTTTTTTTATTATTTTTATTTCTAAAGTCTCCCTGAAAAAAAAAAAAAAAAAAAACAACCAAAAAAACAGTGGGAGATTAATATTGGCCTTTCTGCTTGTGTGCCAGTCTTGACTCCTGGGTGTGCCATCTCTCTCTCTCTCTCTCTCTCTCTCTCTCTCTCTCTCTCTCTCTCCAATTGTGGTCCATAGAAAGCCTATATTTTTTTTCCTTGATTTGGGTTCTAAAATCTACCAGAGAAAATAACTACATCAATCATTGGTAGAAAAATATTGGCCTCTGGGTTTGTGTGCCACTCCTGACTCCTGTGTGCGTCATCTCTCAGTCAGTGGGCCATAGAACGCCTATTTTTGGTTTTATTTGTTTTCTAAATTCTCCCTGAAAAAATTATTTTATTTTATTTGGTTTCTAAATTCTTCCTGATAAAATCATATTTTTTTTATTATTTTTTTTTCTAAAGTCTCCCTGAAAAAAAAAAAAAAAAACAGTGGGAGATTAATATTGGCCTTTCTGCTTGTGTGCCAGTCTTGACTCCTGGGTGCGTCATCTCTCAGTCAGTGGGCCATAGAACGCCTATTTTTGGTTTTATTTGTTTTATAAATTCTCCCTGAAAAAATCATTTTATTTTATTTGGTTTCTAAATTCTTCCTGATAAAATCATATTTTTTTTATTATTTTTTTTTCTAAAGTCTCCCTGAAAAAAAAAAAAAAAAAACAACCAAAAAAAACAGTGGGAGATTAATATTGGCCTTTCTGCTTGTGTGCCAGTCTTGACTCCTGGGTGCGTCATCTCTCAGTCAGTGGGCCATAGAACGCCTATTTTTGGTTTTATTTGTTTTCTAAATTCTCCCTGAAAAAATCATTTTATTTTATTTGGTTTCTAAATTCTTCCTGATAAAATCATATTTTTTTTATTATTTTTTTTTCTAAAGTCTCCCTGAAAAAAAAAAAAAAAAAAACAACCAAAAAAAACAGTGGGAGATTAATATTGGCCTTTCTGCTTGTGTGCCAGTCTTGACTCCTGGGTGCGTCATCTCTCAGTCAGTGGGCCATAGAACGCCTATTTTTGGTTTTATTTGTTTTCTAAATTCTCCCTGAAAAAATCATTTTATTTTATTTGGTTTCTAAATTCTTCCTGATAAAATCATATTTTTTTTATTATTTTTTTTTCTAAAGTCTCCCTGAAAAAAAAAAAAAAAAAAACAACCAAAAAAAACAGTGGGAGATTAATATTGGCCTTTCTGCTTGTGTGCCAGTCTTGACTCCTGGGTGTGCCATCTCTCTCTCTCTCTCTCTCCAATTGTGGTCCATAGAAAGCCTACATTTTTTTTCCTTGATTTGGGTTCCAAAATCTACCAGAGAAAATAACTCCATCAATCATTGGTAGAAAAATATTGGCCTCTGGGCTTGTGTGCCACTCCTGATTCCTGTGTGCGTCATCTCTCACTCAGTGGCCCATAGAAAGCATATAGTTTGTTACATTTGTTTTCTAAATTCTCCCTGCAAAAATCTATTTTTTTTTTTTTGGGGGGTTTCTAAAGTGTTCCTGAAAAAAATAAAAATAAAAAAAAAATAATAGTGTGACATTAATATTAACATTTGTGCTTCAGTGACAGTCCTGCGTGTGGGGCATCTCTCTAATTTGCAGCCACCAAAAAAAGAGTGTGTAACATTGGGCCTGATTTTCGCTGTGGTCTCACCAACCTGTAAAGGGGTAGCTAAATCATACAGAAGTTATAGCTCACCGTGTAAGTTGTGTGACTGCAACAAATAACGTTAGTTTGGTTACGTTTTTAAAACAATGAGGAAGTCTAGTGGAAGAGGTCGTGGCCGGGGGCGTTCATTGTCAGCTGGTAATGAGGGTAGTGGTAGTGGTGGAGCATCAGGTGGTCGTGGGGGAAAAAATATTGCACCTAAGTCTGGAGCTGTGGAGCCAGGTTCGTCGTCCGGCTACACAAGGCCTCGAACGCTCCCTTTTCTGGGATTAGGAAAACCGCTTTTAAAGCCGGAGCAGCAAGAGCAAGTTTTGGCTTATCTTGCTGACTCAGCCTCTAGCTCTTTTGCCTCATCTCGTGAAACTGGTAAAAGTAAAAGCAGCGCGTCGTTAGTGGATGTTCACGGTCAGGGACAAGTCACTTCCTTGTCCTCTTCAGCAAAAACAACAACAGAGAAGAATGCAGCAGGCGACACAACGGGTTACTCCATGGAGCTCTTTACACATACCGTCCCTGGCTTAGAAAGTGAAGCAGTTAACAGTCCATGCCCATTACAAATTGAATCTGACATGGAGTGCACTGACGCACAGCCACAGCCAGACTACTATGCTGGTCCTTTGACTCAGACCACAACATTGCCCTCGCAGGGTGCTGATCAAGAATCAGACCCTGATGAGACTATGTTGCCCCATCACGAACGCTATACCACCGAACGACACGGTGACACAGACGAAGTTGCGCAGGAGGTACAAGAAGAGTTATTAGATGACCCAGTTCTTGACCCCGATTGGCAGCCATTGGGGGAACAGGGTGCAGGCGGCAGCAGTTCTGAAGCAGAGGAGGAGGAGGGGCCGCAGCAGGCATCAACATCGCCACAGGTTCCATCTGCCGGGCCCGTATCTTGCCCAAAACGCGTGGCAAAGCCAAAACCTGGTGGAGGACAGCGTGGCCATCCGGTTAAAGCTCAGTCTGCAATGCCTGAAAAGGTATCCGATGCTAGAAAGAGTGCAGTCTGGCATTTTTTTAAACAACATCCAATTGATCAGCGCAAAGTCATCTGTCAAAAATGTTCTACTTCCTTAAGCAGAGGTCAGAATCTGAAAAGTCTCAATACTAGTTGCATGCATAGACATTTAACCACCATGCATTTGAAAGCTTGGACTAACTACCAAACGTCCCTTAAGGTTGTTGCACCCTCGGCCAATGAAGCTAGTCATCAACGCAACATCCCTTCCGGCAGTGTAGGACCACCATTTAGCGCACCACCTGCTGTATCTGTGCAGGTATCTTTGCCAGGCCAAAGCAGTCAGGGTCAGGGAATCACCAGTTTCGTAGTAGGAAACACTGCATCTAGGGCACCGGCGGCAACAATACCATCTCCCACCGTCTCTCAGTCTGCCATGTCCACCGGCACCCCCGCTAGTTCCACGATCTCCAGCTCTCCAGTCCAGCTCACCCTACATGAGACTATGGTTAGAAAAAGGAAATACTTAGCCTCGCATCCGCGTACACAGGGTTTGAACGCCCACATAGCTAGACTAATCTCGTTAGAGATGATGCCCTACCGGTTAGTTGAAAGCGAAGCTTTCAAAGACCTGATGGACTACGCTGTACCACGCTACGAGCTACCCAGTCGACACTTTTTTTCCAGAAAAGCCATCCCAGCCCTCCACCAGCATGTTAAAGAGCGCATCGTCCATGCACTCAGGCAATCTGTGAGCACAAAGGTGCACCTGACAACAGATGCATGGACCAGTAGGCATGGCCAGGGACGTTACGTGTCCATCACGGCACACTGGGTAAATGTGGTGGATTCAGGGTCCACAGGGGACAGCAAGTTTGGGACAGTTCTGCCTAGCCCACGGTCTAGTAAACAGTTGTCTGTAGCCGTTCGCACCCCCTCCTCCTCCTCCTCCTCGTCCTCCTGCAGAAGCAAGAGCTCGTCCACAGACCGCAGTCGCACAAACACTCCATCCGCACCTGCCACTGTTGCACACCAGGTCTCCCATTATGGGGCAGCTACTGGCATACGTCAGCAGGCTGTATTGGCTATGAAGTGTTTGGGCGACAATAGACACACCGCGGAAGTTCTGTCCGAGTTCTTGCAGCAAGAAACGCAGTCGTGGCTGGGCACTGTAGATCTTGAGGCAGGCAAGGTAGTGAGTGATAACGGAAGGAATTTCATGGCTGCCATCTCCCTTTCCCAACTGAAACACATTCCTTGCCTGGCTCACACCTTAAACCTGGTGGTGCAGTGCTTCCTGAAAAGTTATCCGGGGTTATCCGACCTGCTCCTCAAAGTGCGTGGACTTTGCGCACATATCCGCCGTTCGCCTGTACACTCCAGCCGTATGCAGACCTATCAGCGTTCTTTGAACCTTCCCCAGCATCGCCTAATCATAGACGTTGCAACAAGGTGGAACTCAACACTGCACATGCTTCAGAGACTGTGCGAACAGAGGCGGGCTGTTATGTTTTTGTGGGAGGATACACATACACGGGCAGGCAGTAGGATGGCAGACATGGAGTTGTCAGGTGTGCAGTGGTCGAAGATTCAAGACATGTGTCAAGTCCTTCAGTGTTTTGAGGAATGCACACGGCTGGTTAGTGCAGACAACGCCATAATAAGCATGAGCATCCCCCTAATGCGTCTGCTGATGCAAAGTTTGACGCACATAAAGGATCAGGCGTCTGCACCAGAGGAAGAGGAAAGCCTTGATGACAGTCAGCGATTGTCTGGTCAGGGCAGTGTACATGACGAGGTACCGGGCGAAGAGGAGGTGGAGGATGAGGAGGATGATGGGGATGAGTATATTTTTAATGAGGAAGCTTTCCCGGGGGCACGGGAAATTGGTGGCGTGGCAAGGCCGGGTTCTGGTTTTTTGAGGGACACAAGTGACGTAGATTTGCCTGCAACTGCCCCTCAACCAAGCACAACCGCAGATTTGACAACGGGAACTTTGGCCCACATGGCGGATTATGCCTTGCGTATCCTCAAAAGGGACACACGCATTACAAAAATGATGAACGATGACGATTACTGGTTGGCCTGCCTCCTTGATCCTCGCTATAAAGGCAAATTGCAAAATATTATGCCACATGAGAACTTGGAACTAATATTAGCAACAAAACAATCAACTCTTGTTGACCGTTTGCTTCTGGCATTCCCTGCACACAGCGCCCGTGATCGTTCTCACACGAGCTCCAGGGGCCAGCAGACCAGAGGTGTTAGAGGGGCAGAAATCAGAAGTGGCGTTGGACAGAGGGGTTTTCTGACCAGGTTGTGGAGTGATTTTTCTATGACCGCAGACAGGACAGGTACTGCAGCATCAATTCAAAGTGACAGGAGACAACATTTGTCCAGTATGGTTACAAACTATTTTTCATCCCTTATCGACGTTCTCCCTCAACCGTCATTCCCATTTGATTACTGGGCATCCAAATTAGACACCTGGCCAGAATTGGCAGAATATGCATTGCAGGAGCTTGCTTGCCCGGCAGCTAGTGTCCTATCAGAAAGAGTATTCAGTGCTGCAGGTTCAATACTAACAGAAAAAAGGACTCGTCTGGCTACCCAAAATGTAGATGATCTAACCTTCATTAAAATGAACCACAACTGGATTTCAAAATCTTTTGCCCCACCCTGCCCGGCTGACACCTAGCTTTCCTATGAAAAGGTCTTGCCTGTGGACTATTCTGAATGACTTTTCCAATCTCGTAATTTTCTTCACCTGATTGTCCAGCATACGACATGTTTCCACCTCACGAAATGGCCAAACTCCCCACACGGGGCCGTGCTATCGCCACTTTGCGCTTGGACCCTTGAGAGTGCTGTTTGTCTGAAGAGGTGGGTGTGGCCGCTTTTGGTCGACGGCACTGCCACTGGGTCCCTCATAGTACAATAAAGTGTCTCTGGCGGTGGTGGTGCGCACCCAACGTCAGACACACCGTTGTAATATGAGGGGCCCTGTGCCTGTACCGCCGGCCACAAGACAGTTCCCCCCCCCAGCTCAAACAGTGCTCTACCACTAGCAAAATTATCTCTCACAGCTTCACCAATGTGTAGTCTAGCCGCTGACATCCTTCAATGCCTGGCACTGACAATACCATTGTTTTGACATTTTTGTTATGTTAGGCCTTCGAAGCCTGTCTGCGGTCCCTTCTTTCTACAACTACTACACTGACCAGGCCACTGCTGGCCGTGTTACCCTGGAACCAATTTAAAAGTGCCTACAGTCAGCCCAATTTTGTTATGTTAGGCCTTCGAAGACTGTCTGCCGTCACTCCTTCCACTAGACTTCCACTGACCATACACTGCTGCCCATGTACCCCTGGAACCAATTTAAAGTGCCTACAGCCAGCCCAATTTTGTTATGTTAGGCCTTCGAAGCCTGTCTGCGGTCACTCCTTCCACTAGACTTCCACTGACCAGACCACTGCTGCCCGTGTACCCCTGGAACCAATTTAAAAGTGCCTACAGCCATGTGTTATTATTTTAGGCCTTCGATGCCTGTCTGCGGTCACTCCTTCCACTAGGCCTCCACTGACCACACCACTGCTGCCCGTGTACCCCTGGAACCAATTTAAAATTGCCTACAGCCAGCCCAATTTTTTTATTTTAGGCCTTCGATGCCTGTCTGCGGTCCATTCTTTCAACTACTACTACACTGACCAGGTCACTGCTGCCCGTGTACCCCTGGAACCAATTTAAAATTGCCTACAGCCAGCCCAATTTTTTTATTTTAGGCCTTCGATGCCTGTCTGCGGTCCATTCTTTCAACTACTACTACACTGACCAGGTCACTGCTGCCCGTGTACCCCTGGAACCAATTTAAAATTGCCTACAGCCAGCCCAATTTTTTTATTTTAGGCCTTCGATGCCTGTCTGCGGTCCATTCTTTCAACTACTACTACACTGACCAGGTCACTGCTGCCCGTGTACCCCTGGAACCAATTTAAAATTGCCTACAGCCAGCCCAATTTTTTTATTTTAGGCCTTCGATGCCTGTCTGCGGTCCATTCTTTCAACTACTACTACACTGACCAGGTCACTGCTGCCCGTGTACCCCTGGAACCAATTTAAAATTGCCTACAGCCATGTGTTATTATTTTAGGCCTTCGATGCCTGTCTGCGGTCACTCCTTCCACTAGGCCTCCACTGACCACACCACTGCTGTCCGTGTACCCCTGGAACCAATTTAAAATTGCCTACAGCCATGTGTTATTATTTTAGGCCTTCGATGCCTGTCTGCGGTCACTCCTTCCACTAGACTTCCACTGACCAGACCACTGCTGCCCGTGTACCCCTGGAACCAATTTAAAAGTGCCTACAGCCAGCCCAAGTTTGTTATGTTAGGCCTTCGATGCCTGTCTGCGGTCCATTCTTTCAACTACTACTACACTGACCAGGTCACTGCTGCCCGTGTACCCCTGGAACCAATTTAAAATTGCCTACAGCCAGCCCAATTTTTTTATTTTAGGCCTTCGATGCCTGTCTGCGGTCCATTCTTTCAACTACTACTACACTGACCAGGTCACTGCTGCCCGTGTACCCCTGGAACCAATTTAAAATTGCCTACAGCCATGTGTTATTATTTTAGGCCTTCGATGCCTGTCTGCGGTCACTCCTTCCACTAGGCCTCCACTGACCACACCACTGCTGCCCGTGTACCCCTGGAACCAATTTAAAATTGCCTACAGCCAGCCCAATTTTTTTATTTTAGGCCTTCGATGCCTGTCTGCGGTCCATTCTTTCAACTACTACTACACTGACCAGGTCACTGCTGCCCGTGTACCCCTGGAACCAATTTAAAATTGCCTACAGCCATGTGTTATTATTTTAGGCCTTCGATGCCTGTCTGCGGTCACTCCTTCCACTAGGCCTCCACTGACCACACCACTGCTGCCCGTGTACCCCTGGAACCAATTTAAAATTGCCTACAGCCAGCCCAATTTTTTTATTTTAGGCCTTCGATGCCTGTCTGCGGTCCATTCTTTCAACTACTACTACACTGACCAGGTCACTGCTGCCCGTGTACCCCTGGAACCAATTTAAAATTGCCTACAGCCAGCCCAATTTTTTTATTTTAGGCCTTCGATGCCTGTCTGCGGTCCATTCTTTCAACTACTACTACACTGACCAGGTCACTGCTGCCCGTGTACCCCTGGAACCAATTTAAAATTGCCTACAGCCATGTGTTATTATTTTAGGCCTTCGATGCCTGTCTGCGGTCACTCCTTCCACTAGGCCTCCACTGACCACACCACTGCTGTCCGTGTACCCCTGGAACCAATTTAAAATTGCCTACAGCCATGTGTTATTATTTTAGGCCTTCGATGCCTGTCTGCGGTCACTCCTTCCACTAGGCCTCCACTGACCACACCACTGCTGTCCGTGTACCCCTGGAACCAATTTAAAATTGCCTACAGCCATGTGTTATTATTTTAGGCCTTCGATGCCTGTCTGCGGTCACTCCTTCCACTAGACTTCCACTGACCAGACCACTGCTGCCCGTGTACCCCTGGAACCAATTTAAAAGTGCCTACAGCCAGCCCAAGTTTGTTATGTTAGGCCTTCGATGCCTGTCTGCGGTCACTCCTTCCACTAGGCCTCCACTGACCACACCACTGCTGCCCGTGTACCCCTGGAACCAATTTAAAATTGCCTACAGCCAGCCCAATTTTTTTATTTTAGGCCTTCGATGCCTGTCTGCGGTCCATTCTTTCAACTACTACTACACTGACCAGGTCACTGCTGCCCGTGTACCCCTGGAACCAATTTAAAATTGCCTACAGCCAGCCCAATTTTTTTATTTTAGGCCTTCGATGCCTGTCTGCGGTCCATTCTTTCAACTACTACTACACTGACCAGGTCACTGCTGCCCGTGTACCCCTGGAACCAATTTAAAATTGCCTACAGCCATGTGTTATTATTTTAGGCCTTCGATGCCTGTCTGCGGTCACTCCTTCCACTAGGCCTCCACTGACCACACCACTGCTGTCCGTGTACCCCTGGAACCAATTTAAAATTGCCTACAGCCATGTGTTATTATTTTAGGCCTTCGATGCCTGTCTGCGGTCACTCCTTCCACTAGGCCTCCACTGACCACACCACTGCTGTCCGTGTACCCCTGGAACCAATTTAAAATTGCCTACAGCCATGTGTTATTATTTTAGGCCTTCGATGCCTGTCTGCGGTCACTCCTTCCACTAGACTTCCACTGACCAGACCACTGCTGCCCGTGTACCCCTGGAACCAATTTAAAAGTGCCTACAGCCAGCCCAAGTTTGTTATGTTAGGCCTTCGATGCCTGTCTGCGGTCACTCCTTCCACTAGGCCTCCACTGACCACACCACTGCTGCCCGTGTACCCCTGGAACCAATTTAAAATTGCCTACAGCCAGCCCAATTTTTTTATTTTAGGCCTTCGATGCCTGTCTGCGGTCCATTCTTTCAACTACTACTACACTGACCAGGTCACTGCTGCCCGTGTACCCCTGGAACCAATTTAAAATTGCCTACAGCCAGCCCAATTTTTTTATTTTAGGCCTTCGATGCCTGTCTGCGGTCCATTCTTTCAACTACTACTACACTGACCAGGTCACTGCTGCCCGTGTACCCCTGGAACCAATTTAAAATTGCCTACAGCCATGTGTTATTATTTTAGGCCTTCGATGCCTGTCTGCGGTCACTCCTTCCACTAGGCCTCCACTGACCACACCACTGCTGTCCGTGTACCCCTGGAACCAATTTAAAATTGCCTACAGCCATGTGTTATTATTTTAGGCCTTCGATGCCTGTCTGCGGTCACTCCTTCCACTAGGCCTCCACTGACCACACCACTGCTGTCCGTGTACCCCTGGAACCAATTTAAAATTGCCTACAGCCATGTGTTATTATTTTAGGCCTTCGATGCCTGTCTGCGGTCCATTCTTTCAACTACTACTACACTGACCAGGGCACTGCTGGCCGTGTACCCCTGGAACCAACATCAGAAAATATAAAAATAAGTATTTTGCTTATAAAAAAGAAAATACTGGTGAGATATCAAATGCAGACATTTTAACATTAAAAACAAACACACAACTCTAATCTGGTACAGTACTAAAAATGGCCACCAGCTACAATTACTTTCTCCTGCAAGTAGTTAACTGAAAGTTTTTTTAAATTGAAAACACACATATGGCATCCACCGAGTGTTGTCCTGTCGCGTCTTCTTTATATTATTGCCGAGAAGATGCAAAATAATGAAAATAATAAAATCATTAATTACCAAAATAATAGAGAAAGTCAACACCACATTGCAAATAAACATTCATTCCAAATAAAGAAGCAGGGCGCGTCCGAGGGTGAGTATATACCTAATAAGAATATAATCACCCTCGGACGCGCAATGCTTATTTCCAACAGCCTTCCTTCCTAAGAATCAGCCCTTCCGTCGTGTAGAGAGACGTTGTGTTACACTCCAAGGTGTTCCCCAGGTTGCCTTTCCTGAGCTTCGATCTTCCGGCTCTCGTTTAGTAGTTCTTGGAAACTACTCTGCATTAGGCCTTCAAATTGGGTATGGGGTGTAGAGAGATGGTGTGTTCCACTCCAAGGTGTTCCCCAGGTTGCCTTTCCTGAGCTTCGATCTTCCGGCTCTCGTTTAGTAGTTGTTGGAAACTACGCTGCATTAGGCCTTCAAATTGGGTATGGGGTGTAGCGAGAGGGTGTGTTACACTCCAAGGTGTTCCCCAGGTTGCCTTTCCTGAGCTTCGATCTTCCGGCTCTCGTTTAGTAGTTCTTGGAAACTACACTGCATTAGGCCTTCAAATTGGGTATGGGGTGTAGAGAGAGGGTGTGTTACACTCCAAGGTGTTCCCCAGGTTGCCTTTCCTGAGCTTCGATCTTCCGGCTCTCGTTTAGTAGTTGTTGGAAACTACGCTGCATTAGGCCTTCAAATTGGGTATGGGGTGTAGCGAGAGGGTGTGTTACACTCCAAGGTGTTCCCCAGGTTGCCTTTCCTGAGCTTCGATCTTCCGGCTCTCGTTTAGTAGTTCTTGGAAACTACACTGCATTAGGCCTTCAAATTGGGTATGGGGTGTAGAGAGAGGGTGTGTTACACTCTAAGGTGTTCCCCAGGTTTCCTTGCCATTGCTTCGGTCTTCCGACTCTCGTTTAGTAGTTGTAGAAAAGTACACTGCATTAGGCCATACAAAATGGGTATGGGGTGGAGAGAGATGGTGTGTTACACTCCAAGGTGTTCCCCAGGTTGCCTTTCCTGAGCTTCTATCTTCAGGCTCTCATTAAATTGTGGTTAAATGGAACAACTGCATTTGGCGTACTAGTTGGTTTGGGGCCTACTATCGGTGTCTGCCACTCCTTGCTGTTCTCCTCCACTGAACAAAGCTGTGCCGCCTGTTTACTACGGTTGCCAATTTTGAACTGCATTTCGACTACTTACTGATTTGGCCCTACTCTCTGTGTCAGCCTCTCATTCCAGTTGTCCTCCACTGCAATGCCCCCTGGTTATTCCTGTGTTACCAATTTTGAACTGCATTTAGCCCACTTTCTTCTTTGGGCCTATATCTGTGTTTCCACTTCATCGTGCCCATTGCCCAGCCAGTGATAGATGAGTCTGCTGGTACATTGACCCATAACGCAACATTCCCCGTGCACGCTACACAACAACATTGTGACCCTGCTGAAAGTCAGGTTGCTCTTCCCGCATACCATACCACCTTACACGGGGACAAAGAGGAAGGTGCAGATGAAAGTGCAGGTTCCTTCATCAGGTGGGGGGAGGAATACTAGTTGGCGACGTCACTGGCACAGGGCCTCTCATAGTATGCAAAAGTGTTGCTGCCGGTGGGAGGCGCCCCCGCCGTGCAAACACACCGCTGTACTTTGAGGGGCCCTGTGCCAGTGCCAATGCCAACGAGTGGGCCCCCCCTGCTTGCTCAGGTTCACAGCACTTGCAAAGTTGAAATACTTACCTCTCCCTGCTCCACTGCCGTGACGTGGTCCAGATTTCCTGGGCCCACTAATTACTTGAACCAGCCCTACCCCCCACAACTTTAGCCAAATGACCCCCAATTTCAAATGCCTTCCAATTATTATAAGGTAAATTACGCTTGACAAGCTTCATTAAGAAGAATGGATGGTTTTGACATTAAAATGGCCACTCTAGGTGTTTTCCTGGCCCCCACTCACTGCCGACTATGCTGCCCCATTGACTTGCATTGGGTTTCGTGTTTCGGTCGATCCCGACTTTACGTCATAATCGGCCGATTTCACTCGACCCGACTTTGGACATAGTCGGGTTTCGCAAAACCCGGCTCGACTCTAAAAAGGTCAAGGTCGCTCAACTCTACTGGTCACCTTAAAACAGACTGCAGAGTGTGGAAAGCAAGAATGAATCAGTTTAAAAAGCAGGACAGTCATCAAAAGGTTAAAACAGCTGTAAAGAAGGAAGATGCATGTATTGCGACTGCATTTGGGGTCAGCACAAGCCCATATGCAAACCATGTTTGGTGTATTGACTCTGGAGCGACTGCTCACATGACACGTGATAAAGATTTCTTCATTAATCTAGATGAAAGCAAGTCTGAAAAGGTAATTTTAGCTAATGGTCACTATATGACATCAGAAGGAATAGGAGATGGTTATCTCCATTGTCAAGTTCAATCCTCAGCACAAGTCAGAAAAATCCCAGTTAAAGACGTGCTGTATGTTCCCAAACTTGAAAGTAACCTTTTATCTGTAAAGAAGCTTGCACAACAGGGAAATATAGTTACATTTAAGGATGACAGATGCATCATTTCAAAGAAGGGTCATACCCTTGCCGAAGGAAAAATCAAAGATGAACTTTATCAGCTGAAATGCAATGAAACTGTTTACAGTGCTAGACAAGATTTTCATAAGGACTGTATTCATGTGTGGCACAGACGCCTAGGCCACAGAGATCCAGAAGCAGTAAAGAAACTAGCTCAACTTGCAAATGGTATTGCAATCAACCAGTGTAATCAAACAATGAAGTGCACAAGTTGCCTAAAAGGGAAAATGTCCAGAAAATCGTTTCCTAAAGTAAGCACTACTAAATCTGCACAGATACTGGATTTGATACATACAGATGTGTGTGGTCCAATGAGTGTTCTTACTCCCAGCAAGAAGAGATATTTTCTCACATTCATTGATGATTATTCCAGATATACTGTTACTTACCTACTTCAAAGTAAAGATGAAGTTCCACAGAAACTTGAAGAATATCTTGCTGCAGTTCTTAACAAATTTGGAAGAATACCAAAGGTACTGCGAGCAGATAATGGAACTGAATATACAAGTGGTAAAGTGCAAACCATCCTGAAAAAGAATGGAATCGTGTTCCAGACAACCGTTCCATACAACCCAGAGCAGAATGGCACAGCAGAGAGAAAGAACCGAACTCTTTGTGAAAGTGGAAGAAGTATGCTATTTGATGGAAACCTACCTACAACATATTGGGGAGAAGCCATCATGACTGCTACCTATCTTCAAAATCGACTGCCAAGTAAAGCTACAAGTAAAACTCCATATGAGCTATGGAACTGTGAGAAGCCCAACCTGAAGCATCTCAGGATATTCGGAAGCAAAACTTTTGTGCATGTTCCCAAAGAAAAACGTTCTAAGTGGGAATCTCATGCAAAGGAAGGAGTTCTTGTGGGGTACAGTGAAACTCAGAAAGGATACAGAATCCTGCACCCACAGACCAACACAGTAACAATCAGCAGAGATGTAGTGATTGATGAAAACTCAGTATCGCTCAAATTTCATGAGGTTACGCAAATAATTCAACCTAAGGAACAAGAATTTCAGTCAGTGATTCCAGACATTGAAGAGAATCTCAAAGAAAATACTGAAGTCTGGATATGCTCTGAAAGTACTGAAAAAGAAACAGAAGAACCAAGCCAACCTCAGGAGATCAGAAGATCAGGAAGATCAAATAAAGGAATTCCAGCTAAACGCCTTTCTTATATGATCAGATCAATTCCAGAAGAAGAGCCACAGTCATGGCAGGAAATGCAAAAACTGCCTATTCATAAGAAGCAAAAATGGATAAAAGCTGCTGATGAAGAAATGGAATCCCTTCATAAGCTCAAAACATGGGAGCTCACAGAGCTACCTCAAGGCAAGAAAGCAATTGGATGTAAGTGGGTCTTTAAGAACAAATATGACTCCGAAGGTAATGTTCACCGTTTTAAAGCAAGATTGGTCGCAAAAGGATATTCACAAAAATATGGTGAAGATTATGATGCTACTTTTGCTCCAGTTGCCAAGCAAACTACATTCAGAACTTTATTATCCATAGCTGCTGTTCAGCAGATGAAAGTAAGACATTTTGACATCAAAACAGCCTTTCTACATGGAGACATTGAAGAAGAGCTGTACATGACTCAACCAGAAGGCTATGTTAAAAGGGGTAAAGAGAACCTTGTTTGCAGAATGCAAAAATCTCTCTACGGCCTTAAGCAATCAGCAAGAGCATGGAACACTAAGATGAACAAAGTGTTAATCGACGAAGGATTTAAAAGGTCTCAAGCGGATCCATGTTTGTATACAAAAGGTGTATCACAAGATTGGATGTATGTTATTCTATATGTGGATGATGTAATAATAGCGCATCAAGAAGAGAGAGAAATTTCAAAACTAGGTCAAATTCTGAACAAGCATTTCGAGACCAAGGACCTTGGAGATGTGACATACTATTTGGGAATCCAAATCCAGAGAGAGGAAGATGGAAGTTTTCTTCTTAATCAAAATTCTAAAATCTCCACAGTTCTAAACCAGTTTGGAATGTCAGAAGCCAAAGGCATATCAACTCCAATGGATCCATCTTACCTAAAATTGGAAGGAGAAGAAGATCTGCTACCCACAAATGACAGTTACAGACAAGCAGTGGGGGCACTTCTATACATAGCAACCACAACCCGTCCAGATATCTCAGCCACAGTGGGAATTCTCTGCCGACGTGTAAGCAAGCCACGCCAAAGAGATTGGAATGCAATTAAGAGACTTCTTCAGTATCTTAAGGCAACCCAAGAGTTAAGTCTAAAGATTTCTGCATCAGGAGATCTAATTCTCAGAGGATATGTAGATGCAGATTGGGCTGGAGACTCAAGTGATCGAAGATCAACAAGTGGTTACTTGTTCAAGTTAGGACACACTTCAATCTCATGGTCCAGTAGAAAACAAGTGTCAGTTGCATTGTCTTCTACAGAAGCAGAATATACATCAGCTGCTCATGCAAGTCAAGAGTTAATTTGGTTGAAGCAACTTTTGGAAGAATTCGGCAAACCACTAGCTGAACCAACTGTTATCTATGAGGACAACCAAGGATGTATCAAGCTCGCCAGCAGTGAAAGGATAAGTGCAAGAACAAAGCACATTGATGTTAAACATCATCACTTGCGTGACTTAGTAGAGCGTGAAGTTCTAAAGTTCGTTTACTGTGAATCTGACAAGATGTTAGCAGATGTTTTGACAAAGCCATTGTCAAGAGCCAAGTTTGAAGAATTCAGAACTGCAATGGGACTAACAGGATAAGCAGTTGTTGAGTGGGGGTGTTGGAATAAGTTTAAATGCAACAACTCCATTCCTGTTGTAGTCTGCATTGAATGTCTATGAGTGTTCATTTGTCAGCTATGCTGTGATTGTTAAAGTTTGTACAAAAAGGTCAGAGGACTCTCACTGATTGCATCATTCTGCTGCTGTTTCCTTCACAGAGAGACATGTGTTACATGGACTAGATTATATCGGTAGTTACTGTCAAAGCTTTCTTATTTTGTTCCAGTTCAAGCTGCATATATTAAACACAGTTTGCCTTACGTTGGATTCTGCTGCTTATATGAAGTAACACGCGCTGCTGTGGTAATACTCCGGCTAACAAGCTCTAAAAAACTATAGGGAGAAAAATACTTTATCTAAAAAACTAATTAAAGCTGCCAAAAAGGAAACAGAGAAGCACATTGCTAAGGAGAGTAAAACTAATCCCAAACTGTTCTTCAACTATATCAATAGTAAAAGAATAAAAACTGAAAATGTAGGCCCCTTAAAAAATAGTGAGGAAAGAATGGTTGTAGATGACGAGGAAAAAGCTAACATATTAAACACCTTCTTCTCCACGGTATTCACGGTGGAAAATGAAATGCTAGGTGAAATCCCAAGAAACAATGAAAACCCTATATTAAGGGTCACCAATCTAACCCAAGAAGAGGTGCGAAACCGGCTAAATAAGATTAAAATAGATAAATCTCCGGGTCCGGATGGCATACACCCACGAGTACTAAGAGAACTAAGTAATGTAATAGATAAACCATTATTTCTTATTTTTAGTGACTCTATAGCGACGGGGTCTGTTCTGCAGGGCTGGCGCATAGCAAATGTGGTGCCAATATTCAAAAAGGGCTCTAAAAGTGAACCTGGAAATTATAGGCCAGTAAGTCTAACCTCTATTGTTGGTAAAATATTTGAAGGGTTTCTGAGGGATGTTATTCTGGATTATCTCAATGAGAATAACTGTTTAACTCCATATCAGCATGGGTTTATGAGAAATCGCTCCTGTCAAACCAATCTAATCAGTTTTTATGAAGAGGTAAGCTATAGGCTGGACCACGGTGAGTCATTGGACGTGGTATATCTCGATTTTTCCAAAGCGTTTGATACCGTGCCGCACAAGAGGTTGGTACACAAAATGAGAATGCTTGGTCTGGGGGAAAATGTGTGTAAATGGGTTAGTAACTGGCTTAGTGATAGAAAGCAGAGGGTGGTTATAAATGGTATAGTCTCTAACTGGGTCGCTGTGACCAGTGGGGTACCGCAGGGGTCAGTATTGGGACCTGTTCTCTTCAACATATTCATTAATGATCTGGTAGAAGGTTTACACAGTAAAATATCGATATTTGCAGATGATACAAAACTATGTAAAGCAGTTAATACAAGAGAAGATAGTATTCTGCTACAGATGGATCTGGATAAGTTGGAAACTTGGGCTGAAAGGTGGCAGATGAGGTTTAACAATGATAAATGTAAGGTTATACACATGGGAAGAGGGAATCAATATCACCATTACACACTGAACGGGAAACCACTGGGTAAATCTGACAGGGAGAAGGACTTGGGGATCCTAGTTAATGATAAACTTACCTGGAGCAGCCAGTGCCAGGCAGCAGCTGCCAAGGCAAACAGGATCATGGGGTGCATTAAAAGAGGTCTGGATACACATGATGAGAGCATTATACTGCCTCTGTACAGATCCCTAGTTAGACCGCACATGGAGTACTGTGTCCAGTTTTGGGCACCGGTGCTCAGGAAGGATATAATGGAACTAGAGAGAGTACAAAGGAGGGCAACAAAATTAATAAAGGGGATGGGAGAACTACAATACCCAGATAGATTAGCGAAATTAGGATTATTTAGTCTAGAAAAAAGACGACTGAGGGGCGATCTAATAACCATGTATAAGTATATAAGGGGACAATACAAATATCTCGCTGAGGATCTGTTTATACCAAGGAAGGTGACGGGCACAAGGGGGCATTCTTTGCGTCTGGAGGAGAGAAGGTTTTTCCACCAACATAGAAGAGGATTCTTTACTGTTAGGGCAGTGAGAATCTGGAATTGCTTGCCTGAGGAGGTGGTGATGGCGAACTCAGTCGAGGGGTTCAAGAGAGGCCTGGATGTCTTCCTGGAGCAGAACAATATTGTATCATACAATTATTAGGTTCTGTAGAAGGACGTAGATCTGGGTATTTATTATGATGGAATATAGGCTGAACTGGATGGACAAATGTCTTTTTTCGGCCTTACTAACTATGTTACTATGTTACTATGTATGTTTTTTGCTCTTAATGGAAAAAGTATCATTTACCTATTCACTCTCCCTAAGTTCGGGGGATGGCCATGCTGCGCCGTATATATATCACTGAGAGTCTCCATGTGACCATGCTTGCTTCGGCAGCACATATACTAAAATTGGAACGATACAGAGAAGATTAGCATGGCCCCTGCGCAAGGATGACACGCAAATTCGTGAAGCGTTCCATATTTTATTTGTCCTTTTTTCGAAGAGATGAAATTAAA
>NC_091284.1:400987263-400989763 GCF_032444005.1 Ranitomeya imitator
CATTTACCTATTCACTCTCCCTAAGTTCGGGGGATGGCCATGCGGCGCCGTATATACAGGTCCTTCTCAAAAAATTAGCATATAGTGTTAAATTTCATTATTTACCATAATGTAATGATTACAATTAAACTTTCATATATTATAGATTCATTATCCACCAACTGAAATTTGTCAGGTCTTTTATTGTTTTAATACTGATGATTTTGGCATACAACTCCTGATAACCCAAAAAACCTGTCTCAATAAATTAGCATATTTCACCCATCCAATCAAATAAAAGTGTTTTTTAATAACAAACAAAAAAACCATCAAATAATAATGTTCAGTTATGCACTCAATACTTGGTCGGGAATCCTTTGGCAGAAATGACTGCTTCAATGCGGCGTGGCATGGAGGCAATCAGCCTGTGACACTGCTGAGATGTTATGGAGGCCCAGGATGCTTCAATAGCGGCCTTAAGCTCATCCAGAGTGTTGGGTCTTGCGTCTCTCAACTTTCTCTTCACAATATCCCACAGATTCTCTATGGGGTTCAGGTCAGGAGAGTTGGCAGGCCAATTGAGCACAGTAATACCATGGTCAGTAAACCATTTACCAGTGGTTTTGGCACTGTGAGCAGGTGCCAGGTCGTGCTGAAAAATGAAATCTTCATCTCCATAAAGCATTTCAGCCGATGGAAGCATGAAGTGCTCCAAAATCTCCTGATAGCTAGCTGCATTGACCCTGCCCTTGATGAAACACAGTGGACCAACACCAGCAGCTGACATGGCACCCCACACCATCACTGACTGTGGGTACTTGACACTGGACTTCAGGCATTTTGGCATTTCCTTCTCCCCAGTCTTCCTCCAGACTCTGGCACCTTGATTTCCGAATGACATGCAAAATTTGCTTTCATCAGAAAAAAGTACTTGGGACCACTTAGCAACAGTCCAGTGCTGCTTCTCTGTAGCCCAGGTCAGGCGCCTCTGCCGCTGTTTATGGTTCAAAAGTGGCTTTACCTGGGGAATGCGGCACCTGTAGCCCATTTCCTGCACACGCCTGTGCACGGTGGCTCTGGATGTTTCCACACCAGACTCAGTCCACTGCTTCCTCAGGTTCCCCAAGGTCTGGAATCGGTCCTTCTCCACAATCTTCCTCAGGGTCCGGTCTCCTCTTCTCGTTGTACAGCGTTTTCTGCCACATTGTTTCCTTCCAACAGACTTACCATTGAGGTGCCTTGATACAGCACTCTGGGAACAGCCTATTTGTTGAGAAATTTCTTTCTGGGTCTTACCCTCTTGCTTGAGGGTGTCAATGATGGCCTTCTTGACATCTGTCAGGTCGCTAGTCTTACCCATGATGGGGGTTTTGAGTAATGAACCAGGCAGGGAGTTTATAAAAGCCTCAGGTATCTTTTGCATGTTTTTAGAGTTAATTAGTTGATTCAGAAGATTAGGGTAATAGGTCGTTTAGAGAACCTTTTCTTGATATGCTAATTTATTGAGACAGGTTTTTTGGGTTATCAGGAGTTGTATGCCAAAATCATCAGTATTAAAACAATAAAAGACCTGACAAATTTCAGTTGGTGGATAATGAATCTATAATATATGAAAGTTAAATTGTAATCATTACATTATGGTAAATAATGAAATTTAACACTATATGCTAATTTTTTGAGAAGGACCTGTATATCACTGAGAGTCTCCAGGTGACCGTGCTTGCTTCGGCAGCACATATACTAAAATTGGAACGATACAGAGAAGATTAGCATGGCCCCTGCGCAAGGATGACACGCAAATTCGTGAAGCGTTCCATATTTTATTTGTCCTTTTTTCGAAGAGATGAATGTAAAGGATGCGCCCATTCAGATAAAAAACTTTCTCATGCTTTTCCAAGGCCAACTGTAGTTCAACATTTTGGCTCCTCCCATTCAGATTTGCATAATTCATTCCATTTTTGCCTACTCTCAACCAAAATAATAAGACTTTTTTTTTTTAATTGGACTTTGCAAGCTAATCAGGAGTACTATGAAGCATTCTGCTGTATGTTTTTTGCTCTTAATGGAAAAAGTATCATTTACCTATTCACTCTCCCTAAGTTCGGGGGATGGCCATGCTGCGCCGTATATATATCACTGAGAGTCTCCAGGTGACCGTGCTTGCTTTGGCAGCACATATACTAAAATTGGAACGATACAGAGAAGATTAGCATGGCCCCTGTGCAAGGATGACACGCAAATTCGTGAAGCGTTCCATATTTTATTTGTCCTTTTTTCGAAGAGATGAAATTAAAGGATGCGTCCATTCAGATAAAAAACTTTCTCATGCTTTTCCAAGGCCAACTGTAGTTCAACATTTTGGCTCCTCCCATTCAGATTTGCATAATTCATTCCATTTTTGCCTACTCTCAACCAAAATAATAAGACTTTTTTTTTTAATTGGACTTTGCAAGCTAATCAGGAGTACTATGCTGCATTCTGCTCTATGTTTTTTGCTCTTAATGGAAAAAGTACAATTTAC
>NC_091284.1:400997263-401002263 GCF_032444005.1 Ranitomeya imitator
TCCCCAAGTTCGGGGGATGGCCATGCGGCGCAGTATATATATCACTGAGAGTCTCCAGGTGACCGTGCTTGCTTCGGCAGCACATATACTAAAATTGGAACGATACAGAGAAGATTAGCATGGCCCCTGCGCAAGGATGACACGCAAATTCGTGAAGCGTTCCATATTTTATTTGTCCTTTTTTCGAAGAGATGAAATTAAAGGATGCGCCCATTCAGATAAAAAACTTTCTCATGCTTTTCCAAGGCCAACTGTAGTTCAACATTTTGGCTCCTCCCATTCAGATTTGCATAATTCATTCCATTTTTGCCTACTTTCAACCAAAACAATAAGAGTATTTTTTTTTTTAAATTGGACTTTGCAAGCTAATCAGGAGTACTATGCTGCATTCTGCTGTATATTTTTTGCTCTTAATGAAAAAGTATCATTTACCTATTCACTCTCCCCAAGTTCGGGGGATGGCCATGCGGCGCCGTATATATATCACTGAGAGTCTCCAGGTGACCGTGCTTGCTTCGGCAGCACATATACTAAAATTGGAACGATACAGAGAAGATTAGCATGGCCCCTGCGCAAGGATGACACGCAAATTCGTGAAGCGTTCCATATTTTATTTGTCCTTTTTTCGAAGAGATGAAATTAAAGGATGCGCCCATTCAGATAATTGCTTTTCCAAGGCCAACTGTAGTTCAACATTTTGGCTCCTCCCATTCAGATTTGCATAATTCATTCCATTTTTGCCTACTTTCAACCAAAACAATAAGAGTCTTTTTTTTTTTTTTTATTGTACTTTGCAAGCTAATCAGGAGTACTATGCTGCATTCTGCTGTATGTTTTTTGCTCTTAATGGAAAAAGTATCATTTACCTATTCACTCTCCCTAAGTTCGGGGGATGGCCATGCGGCGCCGTATATACAGGTCCTTCTCAAAAAATTAGCATATAGTGTTAAATTTCATTATTTACCATAATGTAATGATTACAATTAAACTTTCATATATTATAGATTCATTATCCACCAACTGAAATTTGTCAGGTCTTTTATTGTTTTAATACTGATGATTTTGGCATACAACTCCTGATAACCCAAAAAACCTGTCTCAATAAATTAGCATATTTCACCCACCCAATCAAATAAAAGTGTTTTTTAATAACAAACAAAAAAACCATCAAATAATAATGTTCAGTTATGCACTCAATACTTGGTCGGGAATCCTTTGGCAGAAATGACTGCTTCAATGCGGCGTGGCATGGAGGCAATCAGCCTGTGACACTGCTGAGATGTTATGGAGGCCCAGGATGCTTCAATAGCGGCCTTAAGCTCATCCAGAGTGTTGGGTCTTGCGTCTCTCAACTTTCTCTTCACAATATCCCACAGATTCTTTATGGGGTTCAGGTCAGGAGAGTTGGCAGGCCAATTGAGCACAGTAATACCATGGTCAGTAAACCATTTACCAGTGGTTTTGGCACTGTGAGCAGGTGCCAGGTCGTGCTGAAAAATGAAATCTTCATCTCCATAAAGCATTTCAGCCGATGGAAGCATGAAGTGCTCCAAAATCTCCTGATAGCTAGCTGCATTGACCCTGCCCTTGATGAAACACAGTGGACCAACACCAGCAGCTGACATGGCACCCCACACCATCACTGACTGTGGGTACTTGACACTGGACTTCAGGCATTTTGGCATTTCCTTCTCCCCAGTCTTCCTCCAGACTCTGGCACCTTGATTTCCGAATGACATGCAAAATTTGCTTTCATCAGAAAAAAGTACTTGGGACCACTTAGCAACAGTCCAGTGCTGCTTCTCTGTAGCCCAGGTCAGGCGCCTCTGCCGCTGTTTATGGTTCAAAAGTGGCTTTACCTGGGGAATGCGGCACCTGTAGCCCATTTCCTGCACACGCCTGTGCACGGTGGCTCTGGATGTTTCCACACCAGACTCAGTCCACTGCTTCCTCAGGTTCCCCAAGGTCTGGAATCGGTCCTTCTCCACAATCTTCCTCAGGGTCCGGTCTCCTCTTCTCGTTGTACAGCGTTTTCTGCCACATTGTTTCCTTCCAACAGACTTACCATTGAGGTGCCTTGATACAGCACTCTGGGAACAGCCTATTTGTTGAGAAATTTCTTTCTGGGTCTTACCCTCTTGCTTGAGGGTGTCAATGATGGCCTTCTTGACATCTGTCAGGTCGCTAGTCTTACCCATGATGGGGGTTTTGAGTAATGAACCAGGCAGGGAGTTTATAAAAGCCTCAGGTATCTTTTGCATGTTTTTAGAGTTAATTAGTTGATTCAGAAGATTAGGGTAATAGGTCGTTTAGAGAACCTTTTCTTGATATGCTAATTTATTGAGACAGGTTTTTTGGGTTATCAGGAGTTGTATGCCAAAATCATCAGTATTAAAACAATAAAAGACCTGACAAATTTCAGTTGGTGGATAATGAATCTATAATATATGAAAGTTTAATTGTAATCATTACATTATGGTAAATAATGAAATTTAACACTATATGCTAATTTTTTGAGAAGGACCTGTATATCACTGAGAGTCTCCAGGTGACCGTGCTTGCTTCGGCAGCACATATACTAAAATTGGAACGATACAGAGAAGATTAGCATGGCCCCTGCGCAAGGATGACACGCAAATTCGTGAAGCGTTCCATATTTTATTTGTCCTTTTTTCGAAGAGATGAATGTAAAGGATGCGCCCATTCAGATAAAAAACTTTCTCATGCTTTTCCAAGGCCAACTGTAGTTCAACATTTTGGCTCCTCCCATTCAGATTTGCATAATTCATTCCATTTTTGCCTACTCTCAACCAAAATAATAAGACTTTTTTTTTTTAATTGGACTTTGCAAGCTAATCAGGAGTACTATGAAGCATTCTGCTGTATGTTTTTTGCTCTTAATGGAAAAAGTATCATTTACCTATTCACTCTCCCTAAGTTCGGGGGATGGCCATGCTGCGCCGTATATATATCACTGAGAGTCTCCAGGTGACCGTGCTTGCTTTGGCAGCACATATACTAAAATTGGAACGATACAGAGAAGATTAGCATGGCCCCTGTGCAAGGATGACACGCAAATTCGTGAAGCGTTCCATATTTTATTTGTCCTTTTTTCGAAGAGATGAAATTAAAGGATGCGTCCATTCAGATAAAAAACTTTCTCATGCTTTTCCAAGGCCAACTGTAGTTCAACATTTTGGCTCCTCCCATTCAGATTTGCATAATTCATTCCATTTTTGCCTACTCTCAACCAAAATAATAAGACTTTTTTTTTTAATTGGACTTTGCAAGCTAATCAGGAGTACTATGCTGCATTCTGCTCTATGTTTTTTGCTCTTAATGGAAAAAGTACAATTTACCTATTCACTCTCCCCAAGTTCAGGGGATTTCCATGCGGCGCCGTATATATATCACTGAGAGTCTCCAGGTGACCGTGCTTGCTTCGGCAGCACATATACTAAAATTGGAACGCTACAGAGAAGATTAGCATGGCCCCTGCGCAAGGATAACACGCAAATTCGTGAAGCGTTCCATATTTTATATGTCCTTTTTTCGAAGAGATGAAATTAAAGGATGCGCCTATTCAGATAAAAAACTTTCTCATGCTTTTCCAAGGCCAACTGTAATTCAACATTTTGGCTCCTCCCATTCAGATTTGCATAATTCATTCCATTTTTGCCTACTCTCAACCAAAATAATAAGACTTATTTTTTTTTAATTGGACTTTGCAAGCTAATCAGGAGTACTATGCTGCATTCTGCTGTATGTTTTTTGCTCTTAATGGAAAAAGTATCATTTACCTATTCACTCTCCCCAAGTTCGGGGGATTGCCATGCGGCGCCGTATATATATCACTGAGAGTCTCCAGGTGACCGTGCTTGCTTCGGCAGCACATATACTAAAATTGGAACGATACAGAGAAGATTAGCATGGCCCCTGCGCAAATATGACACGCAAATTCGTGAAGCGTTCCATATTTTATTTGTCCTTTTTTCGAAGAGATGAATGTAAAGGATGCGCCCATTCAGATAAAAAACTTTCTCATGCTTTTCCAAGGCCAACTGTAGTTCAACATTTTGGCTCCTCCCATTCAGATTTGCATAATTCATTCCATTTTTGCCTACTCTCAACCAAAATAATAAGACTTTTTTTTTTTAATTGGACTTTGCAAGCTAATCAGGAGTACTATGCTGCATTCTGCTGTATGTTTTTTGCTCTTAATGGAAAAAGTATCATTTACCTATTCACTCTCCCCAAGTTCGGGGGATGGCTATGCGGCGCCATATATATATCACTGAGAGTCTACAGGTGACCGTGCTTGCTTCGGCAGCACATATACTAAAATTGGAACGATACAGAGAAGATTAGCATGGCCCCTGCGCAAGGATGACACGCAAATTCGTGAAGCGTTCCATATTTTATTTGTCCTTTTTCCGAAGAGATGAATTTAAAGGATGCGCCCATTCAGATAAAAAACTTTCTCATGCTTTTCCAAGGCCAACTGTAGTTCAACATTTTGGCTCCTCCCATTCAGATTTGCATAATTCATTCCATTTTTGCCTACTCTCAACCAAAATAATAAGACTTTTTTTTTTAATTGGACTTTGCAAGCTAATCAGGAGTACTATGAAGCATTCTGCTGTGTTTTTTGCTCTTAATGTAAAAAGTATCATTTACCTATTCACTCTCCCTAAGTTCGGGGGATGGCCATGCTGCGCCGTATATATATCACTGAGAGTCTCCAGGTGACCGTGCTTGCTTCGGCAGCACATATACTAAAATTGGAACGATACAGAGAAGATTAGCATGGCCCCTGCGCAAGGATGACACGCAAATTCGTGAAGCGTTCCATATTTTATTTGTCCTTTTTTCGAAGAGATGAAATTAAAGGATGCGCCCATTCAGATAATTGCTTTTCCAAGGCCAACTGTAGTTCAACATTTTGGCTCCTCCCATTCAGATTTGCATAATTCATTCCATTTTTGCCTACTTTCAACCAA
>NC_091284.1:401109763-401114763 GCF_032444005.1 Ranitomeya imitator
ATGTATCCCCCCAGGGCCCCTATTGCATTGTGTAAATACCTTGCGTTGTCGTTTTTGCCTGTGAGCGGCGCTATGGCTGCAGCTGGGTACGGGTCACATGACCCCCAGACTGCAGCCGCCGCTCATTTCCGCCGACGTCACGTCAATTTCCAGGCTCTGAAAATTGACGCGACGTCAGCAGCAGGCGTGACCAGCCCCCACAGTCTGCAGTCACTCAGCAAAAGTGACTGGGCTGGGGGCGGGGCTGCCTGCAGGGCTGTGCTGGGGGCGGGCGGGGCTATGTGTGCTCACTGCTCAACCTGGGATCTGAGGACAGGGCTGTGCTGGCTCTGCTGAGGGGAGTGCGTGGATGCCTGACGCTGGGGTCTGGGTGCCGGCATGTGCCGCTCGGTGCCGGCGGTCTCCTGTGCCGCTCGGCGCCGGGGGTCTCCTGTGCCGCTCGGCGCCGGGGGTCTCCTGTGCCGCTCGGCGCCGGGGGTCTCCTGTGGGGGGTTGTTGGTGTGTGTGTGTGTGTGTGTGTGTGTATATATATGTGTATGTATGTGTGTGCAGGCATCGTCCGATGGGACTACAAGTCCCATCGGGCTCTGCCTGCTACACTGACAGTGACTGGCACATTAGCCAATGATGGGACAGTTGTAGTCCCATCATCCGGCTAATGTGTTGAATGAAAAAAAAAAAACACTCAGTACATACATACAACACACACCATGTAACATGCGACGACATGCACCATGCGACGACATGCTACATGCACCATGCGACGACATGCACCATGCGACGACATGCACCATGCAGCGACATGCACCATGCGACGGCATGCAACATGCACCATGCAGCGGCATGCGACATGCACCATGCGACGACATGCACCATGCGACGACATGCACCATGCAGCGACATGCACCATGCGACGGCATGCACCATGCGACGGCATGCAACATGCACCATGCAGCGGCATGCGACATGCACCATGCGACGACATGCACCATGGAACGACATGCACCATGCGACGACATGCACCATGCAGCGACATGCACCATGCGACGGCATGCGACATGTACCATGCGATGACATGCGCCATGCACCATGCGACGGCATGCGACATGCACCATGCAGCGACATGCACCATGCAGCGACATGCACCATGCGACGGCATGCAACATGCACCATGCAGCGGCATGCGACATGCACCATGCGACGACATGCACCATGCGACGACATGCACCATGCAGCGACATGCACCATGCGACGGCATGCGACATGTACCATGCGACGACATGCACCATGCGACGGCATGCGACATGCACCATGCAGCGACATGCACCATGCAGCGGCATGCGACGACATGCACCATGCAGCGGCATGCGACGACATGCACCATGCAGCGACATGCACCATGCAGCGACATGCACCATGCAGCGACATGCACCATGCAGCTACATGCACCATGCGACGGCATGCGACATGTACCATGCGACGACATGCGTCATGCACCATGCGACGGCATGCGACATGCACCATGCGGTGACATGCACCATGCGGCGACATGCTACATGCACCATGCGCTGGCATGCACCATGCGACAACATGCAGCGGCATGTGACATGCACCATGCAGAGGCGTGCAACATGCACCATGCAGCGGCATGTGACATGCACCATGCGACGACATGCACCATGCAACAACATGCGCCATGCGACGGCATGTGACATGTACCATGCGACGACATGCTACATGCACCATGCGATGACATGCACCATGCGACGACATGCACCATGCGACATGCTACATGCACCATGCGCCGGCATGCGACATGCACCATGCAACGACATGCACCATGCGATGACATGCGACATACAGTACATACATACTACAGACATACAGTACATATAACATAGAGTACATACTCACCATCACTTGTCACTTTGTTCCCCGAAGCCATTGTCACCTGTAAAAAATATTAAAATAATAAACAAACAATATACTCCCTGTCCGCAGAAATCCAATTAAAACGAGTGTCCCACGACGATCTCCCGTGGAGAGCAGGAGCATCAGTTGATGCGACCACTCTCCAGGGGCTCCAGGAACACAATGATGGAAGGTATCCTTCCATCATGTATTCCTCACAAGGTATTCCTACGCCCCTGTGAGAAAATAGTCCCTAGTCTCACTATTGGCATTGCTGGGTGAGACATTTTCCCACGCAGCAATTGCCATAAAGTGAGACCAGTGAACTAGAGTAACCTCAGTGATGCACTGCAGGAGCCATTGTCTCCTGTCAGTGTGTCACTGAGGGTCCTATAGAGCAGTGACATCACCCGATGTCACTGTTCTATAGGGGAGATCGTCGTGGGACACTCGTTATTAATTGGACTGCGTCGGACAGGTAGTATACGGTTTATTATTTTACTTTTTTTTGCAGGCGCAGAAGTATGGTAAGTATGGTTAAATGAAGAATATTAAAATATTTTTTTCCAAATGTGTGTGTTTTATTAACCCTTTCTTACTATTGGATTAGTAATGGATAGGCGTCTTATTGACGCCTCTCCGTTATTAACCCGGCTTCATGTCACCTTACAATAGCAAGGTGACATTAACCCCTTATTACCCCATATCCCACCGCTACTCGGGAGTGGGAAGAGAGGGGCTAAGTGCCGGAATTGGCGCATCTTACAGATGCGCCATTTCTGGGATGGCTGCGGCCTGGTATTTGTAGCCGGGGGGGGGGGCAATATCCATGGCCCCTCTCTAGGCTATGAATATAAGCCCGCAGCTGTCTGCGTAGGCTTTCTGGCTATAAAATATAGGGGGACCCCACATCATTTTTTGGGGGGGTTCTTCTATTTTAATAGCCAGTAAAGGCTACGCAGACAGCTGCGGGCTGATATTCATAGCAGGCTACAAATATTGGCCCCCGGCCGTCGGCTTTCCCCCTCTGGCGCAGAGAATTGCACGGGAGCCCACGCCGTTTTTTTCTTTATTTTTAAAAAATTCAACGCTCATTAAGGCCTCTTTCACTCTTGCGTCGGTACAGGTCCGTCGCTATGCGTCGGGCCGACGTACCGACGCACGTTGTGAAATTTGTGTACGAAGTGGGCAGCGGATGCAGTTTTTCAACGCATCTGCTGCCCATTCTGAAGTGCGGGGAGGAGGGGGCGGAGTTTCTGCCGCAACGGCCAAAAAAACGTTCACTTGAACGTTTTTTCGTGCCGACGGTATTCCAAAACACGACTGATCCGTAGCACGACGGACGCGACTTGTGGCCATCTGTCGCTAATACAAGTCTATGGGTGAAACGCATCCTGCGAGCACATTTGCAGGATCCATTTTTTTCCACCGGGATGTTTTTTTTCCGCCGGATCCGTTTTTTTCCGCCAGATGTTTTTTTTTTTCCACCAGATCTGTTTTTTCCACCGGATCCGTTTATTTTCGCCGAATCCTTTTTTTTACGCCAGATCCGTTTTTTCTCATAGAGTTGTATTAACACCTGATGGCCACACGTTTCATCCGTTTTTGGCAGGATACGTCAAAAAAGCTCTTTCCGCCGAACGGAAAACACATACAGAGAAACGGTTTTTCGGTACGTCGAAAAAATGCACAGCGACGGATCTAGCAAAAAAACGGATGAAACGTGTGGCCATCAGGCGCTAATACAACTCTGAGAAAAAACGGATCCGGCAAAAAAAAAAAAGGATCCTGCAAATGTGCTCGCATATAGTATATAAGACAGCCTCCCCCATAGAATATAATATACCCCACATAGTATATAAGACAGCCTCCCCCATAGAATAGAATATACCCCCGCAGTAGTATATAACACAGCCACATCTATAATATAACACTGGGAGCGTCACTCTGTCCGAAGCCTTTATAGACTGCGCAAGCGCCGGCGCAGTCTGGACCCCACAGAGTGACGCTCCCAGGAGATCGAGGTATGCTTAAACACTGAACGCACACCACGATCTCCAACGGAGAGGCAGGGACGCGCCAGGAGGGTAAGTATAAGCTATATTCACCTGTCCCCCGTTCCAGCGCTGCGTGCGGCTCTGTCTCCCGGGTCCTCTGCCTGTGATTTTCACAGTTCAGAGGGCGCGATGACGCGCTTAATGCGCGCTGCCCTCTGACTGAACAGTCACAGCCAGAGGACCGGAAGAAGTGGCGTGCAGCGCTGGAACAGGGGACAGGTGAATATAGCAAGTGTCGGGGGCCTGAGCTAGCGGCAATACCGGCACCTGACCCCCACAGCGCGCCGGTGTCCCCGCCTGCTCAGGCCCCCCAGCACTCGGTGCCCAGCGACGATAGGTGAGTATGTTATTTTTTTTTTTTATATATATATATATCGCAGCAGCATACGGGGCATATAATACTATGAAGCATCTTATGGGGGCCATCAACATTTATGGAGCAGTGTATGGGGCATATACTATGGAGCATGTTATGGGGGCCATGAACCATAATGGAGCAGTGTACCGGCCATATGCATGGGAGCAGCAAATTACAGAACGGTGGCGCAGGATGGGAGCAGCACATGTCAGAATGGGGCTGCAGGATGGCAGCAGCACATGACAGAACAGGGGTGCAGGATTTGAGCAGCACATGACAGGATGGGGGCGCAGGATGGAGCAGCACATGACAGGATGGAGACCATATACCAATATAAATGCTCGCCACCTGGGCGTAGAACGGGTTCAATAGCTAGTAGTATATAACACGGCCTCCCCCATAGAATATAATATACCTCCCATAAAATATATCAAAGCCCGCATATAATATAGCACAACTTGCATAGTATATAGCACAGCCCATGTAGTAGTATACAGCACAGCGCGGGTCGTAGTATATACAGCACAGCCCGAATAGTAGTTTACAGCACAGCCCGTGTAGTAGTATACAGCACAGCCCGTGTAGTAGTATACAGCACAGTCCGGGTCGTAGTATATACAGCACAGCCCGCGTAGTAGTAAATACAGCACAGCCCGCGTAGTAGTATATACAGC
>NC_091284.1:401119763-401124763 GCF_032444005.1 Ranitomeya imitator
CATGCAGCGACATGCACCATGCAGCGACATGCACCATGCGACGGCATGCAACATGCACCATGCAGCGGCATGCGACATGCACCATGCGACGACATGCACCATGCGACGACATGCACCATGCAGCGACATGCACCATGCGACGGCATGCGACATGTACCATGCGACGACATGCACCATGCGACGGCATGCGACATGCACCATGCAGCGACATGCACCATGCAGCGGCATGCGACGACATGCACCATGCAGCGGCATGCGACGACATGCACCATGCGACGACATGCACCATGCAGCGACATGCACCATGCAGCGACATGCACCATGCAGCTACATGCACCATGCGACGGCATGCGACATGTACCATGCGACGACATGCGTCATGCACCATGCGACGGCATGCGACATGCACCATGCGGTGACATGCACCATGCGGCGACATGCTACATGCACCATGCGCTGGCATGCACCATGCGACGACATGCAGCGGCATGTGACATGCACCATGCAGAGGCGTGCAACATGCACCATGCAGCGGCATGCGACATGCACCATGCGACGACATGCACCATGCAACAACATGCGCCATGCGACGGCATGTGACATGTACCATGCGACGACATGCTACATGCACCATGCGATGACATGCACCATGCGACGACATGCACCATGCGACATGCTACATGCACCATGCGCCGGCATGCGACATGCACCATGCAACGACATGCACCATGCGACGACATGCGACATACAGTACATACATACTACAGACATACAGTACATATAACATAGAGTACATACTCACCATCACTTGTCACTTTGTTCCCCGAAGCCATTGTCACCTGTAAAAAATATTAAAATAATAAACAAACAATATACTCCCTGTCCGCAGAAATCCAATTAAAACGAGTGTCCCACGACGATCTCCCGTGGAGAGCAGGAGCATCAGTTGATGCGACCACTCTCCAGGGGCTCCAGGAACACAATGATGGAAGGTATCCTTCCATCATGTATTCCTCACAAGGTATTCCTACGCCCCTGTGAGAAAATAGTCCCTAGTCTCACTATTGGCATTGCTGGGTGAGACATTTTCCCACGCAGCAATTGCCATAAAGTGAGACCAGTGAACTAGAGTAACCTCAGTGATGCACTGCAGGAGCCATTGTCTCCTGTCAGTGTGTCACTGAGGGTCCTATAGAGCAGTGACATCACCCGATGTCACTGTTCTATAGGGGAGATCGTCGTGGGACACTCGTTATTAATTGGACTGCGTCGGACAGGTAGTATACGGTTTATTATTTTACTTTTTTTTGCAGGCGCAGAAGTATGGTAAGTATGGTTAAATGAAGAATATTAAAATATTTTTTTCCAAATGTGTGTGTTTTATTAACCCTTTCTTACTATTGGATTAGTAATGGATAGGCGTCTTATTGACGCCTCTCCGTTATTAACCCGGCTTCATGTCACCTTACAATAGCAAGGTGACATTAACCCCTTATTACCCCATATCCCACCGCTACTCGGGAGTGGGAAGAGAGGGGCTAAGTGCCGGAATTGGCGCATCTTACAGATGCGCCATTTCTGGGATGGCTGCGGCCTGGTATTTGTAGCCGGGGGGGGGGGCAATATCCATGGCCCCTCTCTAGGCTATGAATATAAGCCCGCAGCTGTCTGCATAGGCTTTCTGGCTATAAAATATAGGGGGACCCCACATCATTTTTTGGGGGGGTTCTTCTATTTTAATAGCCAGTAAAGGCTACGCAGACAGCTGCGGGCTGATATTCATAGCAGGCTACAAATATTGGCCCCCGGCCGTCGGCTTTCCCCCTCTGGCGCAGAGAATTGCACGGAAGCCCACGCCGTTTTTTTCTTTCTTTTTAAAAAATTCAACGCTCATTAAGGCCTCTTTCACTCTTGCGTCGGTACAGGTCCGTCGCTATGCGTCGGGCCGACGTACCGACGCACGTTGTGAAATTTGTGTACGAAGTGGGCAGCGGATGCAGTTTTTCAACGCATCTGCTGCCCATTCTGAAGTGCGGGGAGGAGGGGGCGGAGTTTCTGCCGCAACGGCCAAAAAAAGTTCACTTGAACGTTTTTTCGTGCCGACGGTATTCCAAAACACGACTGATCCGTAGCACGACGGACGCGACTTGTGGTCATCTGTCGCTAATACAAGTCTATGGGTGAAACGCATCCTGCGAGCACATTTGCAGGATCCATTTTTTTCCACCGGGATGTTTTTTTTCCGCCGGATCCGTTTTTTTCCGCCGGATGTTTTTTTTTTTCCACCAGATCTGTTTTTTCCACCGGATCCGTTTATTTTCGCCGAATCCTTTTTTTTACGCCAGATCCGTTTTTTCTCATAGAGTTGTATTAACACCTGATGGCCACACGTTTCATCCGTTTTTGGCAGGATACGTCAAAAAAGCTCTTTCAGCCGGACGGAAAACACATACAGAGAAACGGTTTTTCGGTACGTCGAAAAAATGCACAGCGACGGATCTAGCAAAAAACGGATGAAACGTGTGGCCATCAGGCGCTAATACAACTCTGAGAAAAAACGGATCCGGCAAAAAAAAAAAAGGATCCTGCAAATGTGCTCGCATATAGTATATAAGACAGCCTCCCCCATAGAATATAATATACCCCACATAGTATATAAGACAGCCTCCCCCATAGAATAGAATATACCCCCGCAGTAGTATATAACACAGCCACATCTATAATATAACACTGGGAGCGTCACTCTGTCCGAAGCCTTTATAGACTGCGCAAGCGCCGGCGCAGTCTGGACCCCACAGAGTGACGCTCCCAGGAGATCGAGGTATGCGTAAACACTGAACGCACACCACGATCTCCAACGGAGAGGCAGGGACGCGCCAGGAGGGTAAGTATAAGCTATATTCACCTGTCCCCCGTTCCAGCGCTGCGTGCGGCTCTGTCTCCCGGGTCCTCTGCCTGTGATTTTCACAGTTCAGAGGGCGCGATGACGTGCTTAATGCGCGCTGCCCTCTGACTGAACAGTCACAGCCAGAGGACCGGAAGAAGTGGCGTGCAGCGCTGGAACAGGGGACAGGTGAATATAGCAAGTGTCGGGGGCCTGAGCTAGCGGCAATACCGGCACCTGACCCCCACAGCGCGCCGGTGTCCCCGCCTGCTCAGGCCCCCCAGCACTCGGTGCCCAGCGACGATAGGTGAGTATGTTATTTTTTTTTTTTTTATATATATATATCGCAGCAGCATACGGGGCATATAATACTATGAAGCATCTTATGGGGGCCATCAACATTTATGGAGCAGTGTATGGGGCATATACTATGGAGCATGTTATGGGGGCCATGAACCATAATGGAGCAGTGTACCGGCCATATGCATGGGAGCAGCAAATTACAGAACGGTGGCGCAGGATGGGAGCAGCACATGTCAGAATGGGGCTGCAGGATGGCAGCAGCACATGACAGAACAGGGGTGCAGGATTTGAGCAGCACATGACAGGATGGGGGCGCAGGATGGAGCAGCACATGACAGGATGGAGACCATATACCAATATAAATGCTCGCCACCTGGGCGTAGAACGGGTTCAATAGCTAGTAGTATATAACACGGCCTCCCCCATAGAATATAATATACCTCCCATAGTATATATCAAAGCCCGCATATAATATAGCACAACTTGCATAGTATATAGCACAGCCCATGTAGTAGTATACAGCACAGCGCGGGTCGTAGTATATACAGCACAGCCCGAATAGTAGTTTACAGCACAGCCCGTGTAGTAGTATACAGCACAGCCCGTGTAGTAGTATACAGCACAGTCCGGGTCGTAGTATATACAGCACAGCCCGCGTAGTAGTAAATACAGCACAGCCCGCGTAGTAGTATATACAGCACAGCCCGCGTAGTAGTATACACAACACACAGCCCACACAGTGGTATATACACAGCACAGCCCACACAGTGGTATATACACAGCACAGCCCACACAGTGGTATATACACAGCACAGCCCACACAGTGGTATATACACAGCACAGCCCACACAGTGGTATATACACAGCCCACACAGTGGTACATACACAGCCCAGCCCACACAGTGGTATATACAGCACAACCCACATCTCATCCCCCCCGATAATGGCTCCACACTCTCCTCACCTTTCCTCTTGCCCGCGCTGCTCCTGTCTCGGCGTCTGCAGTCTGCCCGGGACACTGCAGGTCTGTGATGATATGACGTCATCGCGCACCCGCAGTGTCAGAGGCAGAGCGGGGAATGATGGGAGAGGGAGCGTCAGCGGACGCTCTCTCCTCCATCATTGCATTGAACTATACCGGCGTCATGGACGCCGGTATAGTTGAATGCGGCGGCGGCACTGGCGGGAGTAGGGGGGAAAGAGTGCAGCGGCCCACTACTGGCACCGGCCCTTCTGGCATTTGCCAGAAGTGCCCGATGGCCAGTTCGGCCCTGGTCACCACCCACACACTTCCCTCCTCCTGAACTGCAGCGTTTCTTGGACCCACATCCGCAGCAAAACTGCAGATATTTTCTACATCTCAATGAAAGTTTGAGGCCGGAGTCACACTACAGCGAGATACGGCCGAGTCTCGCAGGTTAAATACAAGCTCTGGCACCGGCACTCCGGAGCGGAGCGTGCGGCTCCATGTATTGCTGTGCGGCTGCACGCTCCGCTCCGGAGTGCCGGTGCCAGAGCTTGGTTTTAACCTGTGAGACACGGCCGTATCTCGCTGTGTGTGATCCCGGCCTAAGGGTGCAGAAACGCTGCAGTTCGGCACAAAAGAAGTGACATGCTGCGGAGAAAAAAAAAAGCTGCGTTTCGGTGCGGCCTTTTCCGCAGCATGTGCACAACAAGTCTGCGGCTCCCATAGACTTACATTGGTTGTGCACTACAATGCGGATTTGCTGCAATTCTGTGCGGCAAAAAACGCTGCGGATCTGCAATCAAATCCGCAACGTGTGCACACAGCCTTAGCATTTAGTGAGCCTAG
>NC_091284.1:401154763-401184763 GCF_032444005.1 Ranitomeya imitator
AATGGAAAAAGTATCATTTACCTATTCACTCTCCCTAAGTTCGGGGGATGGCCATGCGGCGCCGAATATATATCACTGAGTGTCTCCAGGTGACCGTGCTTGCTTCGGCAGCACATATACTAAAATTGGAACGATACAAAGAAGATTAGCATGGCCCCTGCGCAAGGATGACACGCAAATTTGTGAAGCGTTCCAAATTTTATTTGTCCTTTTTTCGAAGAGATGAAATTAAAGGATGCGCACATTCAGATAAAAAACTTTCTCATGCTTTTCCAAGGCCAACTGTAGTTCAACATTTTGGCTCCTCCCATTCAGATTTGCATAATTCATTCCATTTTTGCCTACTCTCAACCAAAATAATAAGACTTTTTTTTTTAATTGGACTTTGCAAGCTAATCAGGAGTACTATGATGCATTCTCTTGTATGTTTTTTGCTCTTAACCCCTTCATGACCCAGCCTATTTTGACCTTCAAGACCTTGCCGTTTTTTGCAATTCTGACCAGTGTCCATTTATGAGGTAATAACTCAGGAGCGCTTCAACGGATCCTAGCGGTTCTGAGATTGTTTTTTCGTGACATATTGGGCTTCATGTTAGTGGTAAATTTAGGTCAATAAATTCTGCGTTTATTTGTGATAAAAACGGAAATTTGGGGAAAATTTTGAAAATTTCGCAATTTTCACATTTTTAATTTTTATTCTGTTAAACCAGAGAGTTATGTGACACAAAATAGTTAATAAATAACATTTCCCACATGTTTACTTTACATCAGCACAATTTTGGAAACAATATTTTTTTTTGCTAGGAAGTTATAAGGGTTAATATTTGACCAGCGATTTCTCATTTTTCCAATGAAATTTACAAAACCATTTTTTTTAGGGACCACCTCACATTTGAAGTCAGTTTGAGGGGTCTATATGGCTGAAAATACCCAAAAGTGACACCATTCTAAAAACTGCACCCCTCAAGGTACTCAAAACCACATTCAAGAAGTTTATTAACCCTTCAGGTGCTTCACAGCAGCAGAAGCAACATGGAAGGAAAAAATGAACATTTAACTTTTTAGTCACAAAAATTATATTTTGGCAACAATTTTTTTATTTTCCCAATGGTAAAAGGAGAAACTGAACCACGAAAGTTGTTGTCCAATTTGTCCTGAGTACGCTGATACCTCATATGTGGGGGTAAACCACTGTTTGGGCGCACGGCAAGGCTTGGAAGGGAAGGAGCGCCATTTGACTTTTTGAATCAAAAATTGGCTCCACTCTTTAGCAGACACCATGTCACGTTTGGAGAGCCCCCGTGTGCCTAAAAATTGGAGCTCCCCCACAAGTGACCCCATTTTGGAAACTAGACGCCCCAAGGAACTAATCTAGATGCATAGTGAGCACTTTGAACCCCCAGGTGCTTCACAAATTGATCCGTAAAAATGAAAAAGTACTTTTTTTCACAAAAAAATTCTTTTAGCCTCAATTTTTTCATTTTCACATGGGCAACAGGATAAAATGGATCCTACAATTTGTTGGGCAATTTCTCCTGAGTACACTGATACTTCATATGTGAGGGGTAAACCACTGTTTGGGCACATGGTAAGGCTCGGATGGGAAGGAGCGCCATTTGACTTTTTGAATGAAAAATTATCTCCATCGTTAGCGGACACCATGTCGCGTTTGGAGAGCTCCTATGTGCCTAAACATTGGCGCTCCCCCACAAGTGACCCCATTTTGGAAACTAGATCCCCCAAGGAATTTATTTAGATGCCTAGTGAGAACTTTAAACCCTCAGGTGCTTCACAAATTGATCTGTAAAAATGAAAAAGTACTTTTTTTTCACAAAAAAATTCTTTTCGCCTCAATTTTTTCATTTTCACATGGGCAATAGGATAAAATGGATCATAAAATTTGTTGGGCAATTTCTCCTGAGTACGCCGATACCTCATATGTGGGGGTAAACCACTGTTTGGGCACATGGTAAGGCTCGGAAGGGAAGGAGCGCCATTTGACTTTTTGAATGGAAAATTAGCTCCAATTGTTAGCGGACACCATGTCGCGTTTGGAGAGCCCCTGTGTGCCTAAGCATTGGAGCTCCCCCACAAGTAACCCCATTTTGGAAACTAGACCCCCCCAAGGAACTTATCTAGATGCATATTGAGCACTTTAAACCCCCAGGTGCTTCACGGAAGTTTATAACGCAGAGCCATGAAAATAAAAAATAATTTTTCTTTCCTCAAAAATGATTTTTTAGCCTGGAATTTCCTATTTTGCCAAGGGTAATAGGAGAAATTGGACCACAAATGTTGTTGTCCAGTTTGTCCTGAGTACGCTGATACCCCATATGTGGGGGTAAACCACTGTTTGGGCGCACGGCAGGGCTCGGAAGGGAAGGCACGCCATTTGGCTTTTTAAATGGAAAATTAGCTCCAATCATTAGCGGACACCATGTCATGTTTGGAGAGCCCCTGTGTGCCTAAACATTGGAGATCCCCCAGAAATGACCCCATTTTGGAAACTAGTCCACCAAAGGAACTAATCTAGATGTGTGGTGAGGACTTTGAACCCCCAAGTGCTTCACAGAAGTTTATAACGCAGAGCCATGAAACTAAAAAAAAAAAATTATTTTCTCAAAAATGATATTTTAGCCTGCAATTTTTTATTTTCCCAAGGGTATCAGGAGAAATTTGACCCCAAAAGTTGTTGTCCAGTTTCTCCTGAGTACGCTGATACCCCATATGTGGGGGTAAACCACTGTTTGGGCACATGCCGGGGCTCGGAAGTGAAGTAGTGACGTTTTGAAATGCAGACTTTGATGGAATGCTCTGTGGGCGTCACGTTGCGTTTGCAGAGCCCCTGATGTGGCTTAACAGTAGAAACCCCCCACAAGTGACCCCATTTTGGAAACTAGACCCCGAAAGGAACTTATCTAGATGTGTGGTGAGCACTTTGAACCCCCAAGTGCTTCACAGAAGTTTATAATGCAGAGCCGTGAAAATAATAAATACGTTTTCTTTCCTCAAAAATAATTATTTAGCCCAGAATTTTTTAATTTTCCCAAGGGTAACAGGAGAAATTTGACCCCAATATTTGTTGTCCAGTTTCTCCTGAGTACGATGATACCCCATATGTGGGGGTAAACTACTGTTTGGGCACATGCCGGGGCTCGGAATTGAAGTAGTGACGTTTTGAAATGCAGACTTTGATGGAATGCTCTGCGGGCGTCACGTTGCGATTGCAGAGCCCCTGATGTGGCTAAACAGTAGAAACCCCCCACAAGTGACCCCATTTTGGAAACTAGATCCCGAAAGGAACTTATCTAGATGTGTGGTGAGCACTTTGAACCCCCAAGTGCTTCACAGAAGTTTATAATGCAGAGCCGTGAAAATAATAAATACGTTTTCTTTCCTCAAAAATAATTATTTAGCCCAGAATTTTTTAATTTTCCCAAGGGTAACAGGAGAAATTTGACCCCAATATTTGCTGTCCAGTTTCTCCTGAGTACGGTGATACCCCATATGTGGGGGTAAACTACTGTTTGGGCACATGCCGGGGCTCGGAATTGAAGTAGTGACGTTTTGAAATGCAGACTTTGATGGAATGCTCTGCGGGCGTCACGTTGCGTTTGCAGAGCCCCTGATGTGGCTAAACAGTAGAAACCCCCCACAAGTGACCCCATTTTGGAAATTAGACCCCGAAAGGAACTTATCTAGATGTGTTGAGCACTTTGAACCCCCAAGTGCTTCATAGAAGTTTATAATGCAGAGCCGTGAAAATAATAAATACGTTTTCTTTCCTCAAAAATAATTATTTAGCCCAGAATTTTTTATTTTCCCAAGGGTTACAGGAGAAATTGGACCCCAAAAGTTGTTGTCCAGTTTGTCCTGAGTACGCTGATACCCCATTTGTGGGGGTAAACCACTGTTTGGGCACACGTCGGGGCTCAGAAGGGAAGTAGTGACTTTTGAAATGCAGACTTTGATGGAATGGTCTGCAGACATCACGTTGCGTTTGCAGAGCCCCTGGTGTGCCTAAACAGTAGAAACCCACCACAAGTGACCCCATTTTGTAAACTAGACCCCCAAAGGAACTTATCTGGATATGTGATGAGCATTTTGAACCCCCAAATGCTTCACAGACGTTTACAACGCAGAGCCGTGAAAATAAAAAATCATTTTTCTTTCCTCAAAAATGATGTTTTAGCAAGCATTTTTTTATTTTCACAAGGGTAACAGGAGAAATTGGACCCCAGTAATTGTTGCGCAGTTTGTCCTGAGTATGCGGGTACCCCATATGTGGGGGTAAACTACTGTTTGGGCACACGTCGGGGCTCGGAAGTGAGGGAGCACCATTTGACTTTTTGAATACAAGATTGGCTGGAATCAATGGTGGCGCCATGTTGCGTTTGGAGACCCCTGATGTGCCTAAACAGTGGTAACCCCTCAATTCTACCTCCAACACTAACCCCAACACACCCCTAACTCTAATCCCAACTGTAGCCATAACCCTAATTCCAACCCTAACCCCAACACACCCCTAACCCTAACCACAACCCTAATTCCAACCCTAACCCTAAGGCTATGTGCCCACGTTGCGGATTCGTGTGAGATTTTTCAGCATCATTTTTGAAAAATCCGCGGGTAAAAGGCACTGCGTTTTACCTGCGGATTTTCCGCGGATTTCCAGTGTTTTTTGTGCGGATTTCACCTGCGGATTCCTATTGAGGAACAGGTGTAAAACGCTGCGGAATCCGCACAAAGAATTGACATGCTGCGGAAAATACAACGCAGCGTTCCCGCGCGGTATTTTCCGCACCACGGGCACAGCGGATTTGGTTTCCATATGTTTACATGGTACTGTAAACCTGATGGAACACTGCTGCGGATCCGCAGCCAAATCCACACCGTGTGCACATAGCCTAATTCTAAAGGTATGTGCACACACTGCGGAAAACGCTGCGGATCCGCAGCAGTTTCCCATGAGTTTACAGTTCAATGTAAACATATGGTAAACAAAAATCGTTGTACACATGCTGCGGAAAAACTGCACGGAAACGCAGCGGTTTACATTCCGCAGCATGTCACTTCTTTGTGCGAATTCCACAGCGGTTTTACAACTGCTCCAATAGAAAATCGCCGTTGTAAAACCGCAGTGAAATGCGCAGAAAAAACGCGGTAAATCCACCATAAATCTGCAGCTGATTAGCACTGCGGATTTATCAAATCCGCAGCGGAAAAATCCGCAGAGGACCAGAATACGTGTGCACATACCGAAACCCTAACCCTAGCCCTAACCCTAGCCCTACCCCTACCCCTACCCCTAACCCTAACCCTAGTCCTAACCCTAGCCCTAACCCTAACCCTACCCCTAACCCTAACCCTAGCCCTAACCCTAACCCTACCCCTAACCCTAGCCCTAACCCTAACCCTAGCCCTAACCCTACCCCTAACCCTAACCCTAACCTTAGCCCTAACCCTACCCCTACCCCTAACCCTAACCCTATTCTAACATTAGTGGGAAAAAAAAAATTCTTTATTTTTCTTATTGTCCCTACCTATGGGGGTGACAAAGGGGGGGGGTCATTTATTATTTTTTTTATTTTGATCACTGAGATAGATTATATCTCAGTGATCAAAATGCACTTTGGAACGAATCTGCCGGCCGGCAGATTCGGCGGGCTCACTGCGCATGCACCCGCCATTTTGGAAGATGGCAGCGCCCGGGGAGAAGACGGACGGACCCCGGCAGGATCGGTAAGTATGATGGGGTGGGGGGAGCACGGGGGGGATCGGAGCATGGAGGGGTGAATCGGAGCACGGGAGGGGTGGAACGGAGCACGGGGGCGGTGGAACGGAGCACTGGGGGTGTAACGGAGCACGGGGGGGTGGATCGGAGTGCAGGAGGGGTGGTTGGAGCACGGGGGGTGATTGGAGCATGGGGGGAGCGGACACGAGCACGGGGGGAGCGGAGCACAGGACGGCGGGGAGCCGGTACAGTGTACCGGACAGATCGGGGGGCTGGGGGGGCGATCGGTGGGGTGGGGGCACAGCAATGTTTCCAGCCATGGCCGATGATATTGCAGCATCGGCCATGGCTGGATTGTAATATTTCACCCCTTATAATAGGTGAAATATTACAAATCGCTGATTGGCAGTTTCACATTCAACAGCCAATCAGAGCAATCGTAGCCACAGGGGGGTGAAGCCACCCCCCCTGGGCTAAACTACCACTTCCCCTGTCCCTGCAGATCGGGTGAAATGGGAGTTAACCCTTTCACCCGGCCTGCAGGGACGCGATCTTTCCATGACGCCACATAGGCGTCATGGGTCGGATTGGCACCGACTTTCATGACGCCTACGTGGCGTCATGGGTCGGGAAGGGGTTAATGGAAAAAGTATCATTTACCTATTCACTCTCCCTAAGTTCGGGGGATGGCCATGCGGCGCCGTATATATATCACTGGGAGTCTCCAGGTGACCGTGCTTGCTTCGGCAGCACATATACTAAAATTGGAACGATACAGAGAAGATCAGCATGGCCCCTGCGCAAGGATGACACGCAAATTCATGAAGCGTTCCATATTTTATTTGTCCTTTTTTCGAAGAGATGAAATTAAAGGGAACCTGTCACCTGAATTTGGCGGGACTGGTTTTGGGTCATATGGGCGGAGTTTTGGGGTGTTTGATTCACTCTTTCCTTACCCGCTGGCTGCATGCTGGCCGCAATATTGGGTTGAAGTTCATACTGTGTCCTCCGTAGTACACGCCTGCGCAAGGCAATCTTAGCATGGCCCCTGCGCAAGGATGACACGCAAATTCGTGAAGCGCTCCATATTTTATTTGTCCTTTTTTCGAAGAGATGAAATTAAAGGATGCGCACATTCAGATAAAAAACTTTCTCATGCTTTTCCAAGGCCAACTGTAGTTCAACATTTTGGCTCCTCCCATTCAGATGTGCATAATTAATTCCATTTTTGCCTACTCTCAACCAAAATAATAAGACTTTTTTTTTTTAATTGGACTTTGCAAGCTAATCAGGAGTACTATGCTGCATTCTGCTGTATGTTTTTTGCTCTTAATGGAAAAAGTATCATTTACCTATTCACTCTCCCCAAGTTCGGGGGATGGCCATGCGGCGCCATATATATATTACTGAGAGTCTCCAGGTGCCCGTGCTTACTTTGGCAGCACATATACTAAAATTGGAACGATACAGAGAAGATTAGCATGGCCCCTGCGCAAGGATGACATGCAAATTCGTGAAGCGTTCCATATTTTATTTGTCCTTTTTTCGAAGAGATGAAATTAAAGGATGCGCCCATTCAGATAAAAAACTTTCTCATGCTTTTCCAAGGCCAACTGTAGTTCAACATTTTGGCTCCTCCCATTCAGATTTGCATAATTCATTCCATTTTTGCCTACTCTCAACCAAAATAATAAGACTTTTTTTTTTTTATTGGACTTTGCAAGCAAATCAGGAGTACTATGCTGCATTCTGCTGTATGCTTTTTGCTCTTAATGGAAAAAGTATCATTTACCTATTCACTCTCCCCAAGTTCGGGGGATGGCCATGCGGCGCCGTATATATATCACTGGGAGTCTCCAGGTGACCGTGCTTGCTTCGGCAGCACATATACTAAAATTGGAACGATACAGAGAAGATTAGCATGGCCCCTGCGCAAGGATGACACGCAAATTCGTGAAGCGTTCCATATATTATTTGTCCTTTTTTCGAAGAGATGAAATTAAAGGATGCGCCCATTCAGATAAAAAACTTTCTCATGCTTTTCCAAGGCCAACTGTAGTTCAACATTTTGGCTCCTCCCATTCAGATTTGCATAATTCATTCCATTTTTGCCTACTCTCAACCAAAATAATAAGACTTTTTTTTTTAATTGGACTTTGCAAGCTAATCAGGAGTACTATGCTGCATTCTGCTGTATGTTTTTTGCTCTTAATGGAAAAAGTATCATTTACCTATTCACTCTCCCCAAGTTCGGGGGATGGCCATGCGGCGCCGTATATATATCACTGAGAGTCTCCAGGTGACCGTGCTTGCTTCGGCAGCACATACAGGTCCTTCTCAAAAAATTTGCATATAGTGTTAAATTTCATTATTTACCATAATGTAATGATTACAATTAAACATTCATATGTTATAGATTCATTATCCACCAACTGAAATTTGTCAGGTCTTTTATTGTTTTAATACTGATGATTTTGGCATACAACTCCTGATAACCCAAAAAACCTGTCTCAATAAATTAGCATATTTCACCCATCCAATCAAATAAAAGTGTTTTTTAATAACAAACAAAAAAACCAACAAATAATAATGTTCAGTTATGCACTCAATACTTGGTCGGGAATCCTTTGGCAGAAATGACTGCTTCAATGCGGCGTGGCATGGAAGCAATCAGCCTGTGACACTGCTGAGATGTTATGGAGGCCCAGGATGCTTCAATAGCGGCCTTAAGCTCATCCAGAGTGTTGGGTCTTGCGTCTCTCAACTTTCTCTTCACAATATCCCACAGATTCTCTATGGGGTTCAGGTCAGGAGAGTTGGCAGGCCAATTGAGCACAGTAATACCATGGTCAGTAAACCATTTACCAGTGGTTTTGGCACTGTGAGCAGGTGCCAGGTCGTGCTGAAAAATGAAATCTTCATCTCCATAAAGCATTTCAGCCGATGGAAGCATGAAGTGCTCCAAAATCTCCTGATAGCTAGCTGCATTGACCCTGCCCTTGATGAAACACAGTGGACCAACACCAGCAGCTGACATGGCACCCCACACCATCACTGACTGTGGGTACTTGACACTGGACTTCAGGCATTTTGGCATTTCCTTCTCCCCAGTCTTCCTCCAGACTCTGGCACCTTGATTTCCGAATGACATGCAAAATTTGCTTTCATCAGAAAAAAGGACTTGGGACCACTTAGCAACAGTCCAGTGCTGCTTCTCTGTAGCCCAGGTCAGGCGCCTCTGCCGCTGTTTATGGTTCAAAAGTGGCTTTACCTGGGGAATGCGGCACCTGTAGCCCATTTCCTGCACACGCCTGTGCACGGTGGCTCTGGATGTTTCCACACCAGACTCAGTCCACTGCTTCCTCAGGTTCCCCAAGGTCTGGAATCGGTCCTTCTCCACAATCTTCCTCAGGGTCCGGTCTCCTCTTCTCGTTGTACAGCGTTTTCTGCCACATTGTTTCCTTCCAACAGACTTACCATTGAGGTGCCTTGATACAGCACTCTGGGAACAGCCTATTTGTTGAGAAATTTCTTTCTGGGTCTTACCCTCTTGCTTGAGGGTGTCAATGATGGCCTTCTTGACATCTGTCAGGTCGCTGTTGTGAATTCTGTGGCTGAATTCACTCCTGTGGTCACAAGTGGTACTGCAGCTTCTGAGCTTCCTCCCTCAGGTGTTCTGGTGAGCTCGTTAACTGCTTCATTACTTAACTCCGCCTGATGCTGCTATCCTTGCTCCTTGTCAATGTTTCAGTGTTGGATCTGAGCTTCTCCTGATTGTTCCTGTGACCTGCTGCTCTGTATAGCTAAGTGCTTTTTGTTTTTTTGTTGCTTTTTTTCTGTCCAGCTTGTCTTTTGTTTTGCTGGAAGCTCTGAGACGCAAAGGGTGTACCGCCGTGCCGTTAGTTCGGCACGGTGGGTTTTTTTTGCCCCCTTTGCGTGGTTTTGCTTTAGGGTTTTTTGTAGACTGCAAAGTTCGCTTTACTGTCCTCGCTCTGTCCTAGAATATCGGGCCCCACTTTGCTGAATCTATTTCATCCCTACGTTCTGTCTTTTCATCTTACTCACAGTCATTATATGTGGGGGGCTGCCTTTTCCTTTGGGGAATTTCTCTGGGGCAAGTCAGGCCTATTTTTCTATCTTCAGGCTAGCTAGTTTCTTAGGCTGTGCCGAGTTGCCTAGGTAGTTGTTAGGCGCAATCCACAGCCGCTTTTAGTTGTGTTTAGGATAGGATCAGGTGTGCAGTCTACAGAGTTTCCACGTCTCAGAGCTCGTTCTTGTATTTTTGGGTATTTGTCAGATCACTGTGTGCGCTCTGATCGCTAAGCACACTGTGTTTCTGGATTGCCTTCATAACACCTGTCATTAGCAAACATAACAGTACAAGGAGCCTAACTAATGATTCTCAATAGAGGGAAAGAAAAAGTTCTGACATCATTTTTTTTTTTTTCTGCTCTGTGTTCACTTTTTTTTTTCCCCTAGACATTTGGGTGATTCTGGACACAGGTGTGGACATGGATATTCAGGGTCTGTGCTCTTCAATGGATAATCTCGTTATAAATGTACAAAAAATTCAAGATACTATTGATCAGAAATCTATGTTAGAACCAAGAATTCCTATTCCTGATTTGTTTTTTGGAGATAGAACTAAGTTTCTAAGTTTCAAAAATAATTGTAAGCTATTTCTGGCCTTGAAACCTCATTCTTCTGGTAATCCTATTCAACAGGTTTTGATTATTATTTCTTTTTTGCGCGGCGACCCTCAAGACTGGGCATTTTCTCTTGCGCCAGGAGACCCTGCATTGAGTAGTGTCGATGCGTTTTTCCTGGCGCTCGGATTGCTGTACGATGAGCCTAATTCAGTGGATCAGGCTGAGAAAATTTGCTGGCTTTGTGCCAGGGTCAGGATGATATAGAAGTATATTGTCAGAAATTTAGGAAATGGTCAGTACTCACTCAGTGGAATGAATCTGCGCTGGCAGCTTTGTTCAGAAAGGGTCTCTCTGAGGCTCTTAAGGATGTCATGGTGGGATTTCCTATGCCTGCTGGTTTGAATGAGTCTTTGTCTTTGGCCATTCAGATCGGTCGACGCTTGCGCGAGCGTAAATCTGTGCACCATTTGGCGGTACTGCCTGAGGTTAAACCTGAGCCTATGCAGTGCGATAGGACTATGACTAGAGTTGAACGGCAGGAATACAGACGTCTGAATGGTCTGTGTTTCTACTGTGGTGATTCCACTCATGCTATTTCTGATTGTCCTAAGCGCACTAAGCGGTCCGCTAGGTCTGCCGTCATTGGTACTGTACAGTCCAAATTCCTTCTGTCCATTACCTTGATATGCTCTTTGTCGTCGTTTTCTGTCATGGCGTTTGTGGATTCGGGCGCTGCCCTGAATCTGATGGATTTGGATTATGCTAAACGTTGTGGGTTTTTCTTGGAGCCTTTGCGGTGTCCTATTTCATTGAGAGGAATTGATGCTACACCTTTGGCCAAGAATAAACCTCAATACTGGGCCCAGCTGACCATGTGCATGGCTCCTGCACATCAGGAAGTTATTCGCTTTCTGGTGTTGCATAATCTGCATGATGTGGTCGTGTTGGGGTTGCCATGGCTACAAACCCATAATCCAGTATTGGATTGGAATTCCATGTCGGTATCCAGCTGGGGTTGTCAGGGGGTACATGGTGATGTTCCATTTTTGTCGATTTCGTCATCCACCCCTTCTGAGGTCCCAGAGTTCTTGTCTGATTATCAGGATGTATTTGAAGAGCCCAAGTCCGATGCTTTACCTCCGCATAGGGATTGTGATTGTGCTATCAATTTGATTCCTGGTAGTAAATTCCCTAAAGGTCGATTATTTAATTTATCCGTGCCCGAACACGCCGCTATGCGCAGTTATGTGAAGGAATCCCTGGAGAAGGGACATATTCGCCCATCGTCATCACCACTGGGAGCAGGGTTCTTCTTTGTAGCCAAGAAGGATGGTTCGCTGAGACCGTGTATTGATTACCGCCTTCTTAATAAGATCACTGTTAAATTTCAGTATCCCTTGCCATTGTTATCTGACTTGTTTGCTCGGATTAAGGGGGCTAGTTGGTTCACTAAGATAGATCTTCGTGGTGCGTATAATCTGGTGAGAATCAGGCAAGGAGATGAATGGAAAACTGCATTCAATACGCCCGAGGGTCATTTTGAGTATCTAGTGATGCCGTTCGGACTTGCCAATGCTCCATCTGTGTTTCAGTCTTTTATGCATGACATCTTCCGTGAGTATCTGGATAAATTCCTGATTGTTTACTTGGATGACATTTTGATCTTCTCAGATGATTGGGAGTCTCATGTGAAGCAGGTCAGAATGGTTTTTCAGGTCCTGCGTGCTAACTCTTTGTTTGTGAAGGGATCAAAGTGTCTCTTCGGTGTGCAGAAAGTTTCATTTTTGGGGTTCATCTTTACCCCTTCTACTATCGAGATGGATCCAGTTAAGGTCCAAGCCATCCAGGATTGGATTCAGTCGACATCTCTGAAAAGTCTGCAAAAGTTCCTGGGCGTTGCTAATTTTTATCGTCGCTTCATCTGTAATTTTTCTAGCATTGCCAAACCATTGACCGATTTGACCAAGAAGGGTGCTGATTTGGTTAATTGGTCTTCTGCTGCTGTGGAAGCTTTTCAGGAGTTGAAGCGTCGTTTTTGTTCTGCCCCTGTGTTGTGTCAGCCAGATGTTTCTCTTCCGTTCCAGGTCGAGGTTGATGCTTCTGAGATTGGAGCAGGGGCGGTTTTGTCACAGAGAGGTTCTGATTGCTCAGTGATGAAACCATGTGCTTTCTTTTCCAGGAAGTTTTCGCCCGCTGAGCGTAATTATGATGTGGGCAATCGAGAGTTGCTGGCCATGAAGTGGGCATTCGAGGAGTGGCGTCATTGGCTTGAAGGAGCTAAGCATCGCGTGGTGGTATTGACTGATCATAAGAACTTGACTTATCTCGAGTCTGCCAAGCGCTTGAATCCTAGACAGGCCCGTTGGTCGTTATTTTTTTCCCGCTTCGACTTTGTGATTTCGTACCTTCCGGGCTCTAAAAATGTGAAGGCGGATGCTCTGTCTAGGAGTTTTGTGCCCGACTCTCCGGGTTTATCTGAGCCAGCGGGTATCCTCAAGGAAGGAGTCATTGTGTCTGCCATCTCCCCTGATTTGCGGCGGGTGCTGCAAAAATTTCAGGCGAATAAACCTGATCGTTGTCCAGCAGAGAAACTGTTCGTCCCTGATAGGTGGACTAATAAACTTATCTCTGAACTTCATTGTTCGGTGTTGGCTGGTCATCCTGGAATCTTTGGTACCAGAGAGTTAGTGGCTAGATCCTTCTGGTGGCCATCTCTGTCACGGGATGTACGTACTTTTGTGCAGTCCTGTGGGATTTGTGCTAGGGCTAAGCCCTTTCGTTCTCGTGCCAGTGGGTTGCTTTTGCCCTTGCCGGTCCCAAAGAGGCCTTGGACACATATTTCGATGGATTTCATTTCTGACCTTCCCGTTTCTCAAAAGATGTCAGTCATTTGGGTGGTCTGTGATCGCTTTTCTAAAATGGTCCATCTGGTGCCCTTGGCTAAATTGCCTTCCTCCTCTGATTTGGTACCTTTGTTCTTTCAGCATGTGGTTCGGTTGCATGGCATTCCTGAGAATATTGTTTCTGACAGAGGTTCCCAGTTTGTTTCAAGGTTTTGGCGAGCCTTTTGTGGTAGGATGGGCATTGACCTATCCTTTTCCTCGGCTTTCCATCCTCAGACTAATGGCCAGACCGAACGAACCAATCAGACATTGGAAACATATCTGAGATGTTTTGTTTCTGCAGACCAGGATGATTGGGTGTCCTTTTTGCCGTTGGCTGAGTTCGCCCTTAATAATCGGGCCAGCTCGGCTACCTTGGTTTCTCCATTTTTTTGCAATTCTGGGTTCCATCCTCGTTTCCCTTCAGGACAGGTTGAGTCTTCGGACTGTCCTGGTGTGGATTCTGTGGTGGATAGGTTGCAGCAGATCTGGACTCAGGTAGTGGACAATTTGATCTTGTCGCAGGAGAAAGCTCAACTTTTCGCTAATCGCAGACGCCGTGTGGGTCCCCGACTTCGTGTTGGGGATCTGGTTTGGTTATCTTCTCGTCATATTCCTATGAAGGTTTCCTCTCCTAAATTTAAACCTCGTTTTATTGGTCCGTATAGGATTTCTGAGGTTCTCAATCCTGTGTCTTTTCGTTTGACCCTCCCAGACTCCTTTTCCATACATAATGTATTCCATAGGTCGTTGTTGCGGAGATACGTGGCACCTATGGTTCCATCTGTTGAGCCTCCTGCCCCGGTTTTGGTGGAGGGGGAATTGGAGTATATTGTGGAGAAGATTTTGGATTCTCGTGTTTCTAGACGGAAACTCCAGTATCTGGTTAAATGGAAGGGTTATGCTCAGGAAGATAATTCCTGGGTTTTTGCCTCTGATGTTCATGCTTCCGATCTTGTTCGTGCCTTTCATGCGGCTCATCCTGGTCGGCCTGGGGGCTCTGGTGAGGGTTCGGTGACCCCTCCTCAAGGGGGGGGTACTGTTGTGAATTCTGTGGCTGAATTCACTCCTGTGGTCACAAGTGGTACTGCAGCTTCTGAGCTACCTCCCTCAGGTGTTCTGGTGAGCTCGTTAACTGCTTCATTACTTAACTCCGCCTGATGCTGCTATCCTTGCTCCTTGTCAATGTTTCAGTGTTGGATCTGAGCTTCTCCTGATTGTTCCTGTGACCTGCTGCTCTGTATAGCTAAGTGCTTTTTGTTTTTTTGTTGCTTTTTTTCTGTCCAGCTTGTCTTTTGCTTTGCTGGAAGCTCTGAGACGCAAAGGGTGTACCGCCGTTCCGTTAGTTCGGCACGGTGGGTTTTTTTTGCCCCCTTTGCGTGGTTTTGCTTTAGGGTTTTTTGTAGACTGCAAAGTTCGCTTTACTGTCCTCGCTCTGTCCTAGAATATCGGGCCCCACTTTGCTGAATCTATTTCATCCCTACGTTCTGTCTTTTCATCTTACTCACAGTCATTATATGTGGGGGGCTGCCTTTTCCTTTGGGGAATTTCTCTGGGGCAAGTCAGGCCTATTTTTCTATCTTCAGGCTAGCTAGTTTCTTAGGCTGTACCGAGTTGCCTAGGTAGTTGTTAGGCGCAATCCACAGCCGCTTTTAGTTGTGTTTAGGATAGGATCAGGTGTGCAGTCTACAGAGTTTCCACGTCTCAGAGCTCGTTCTTGTATTTTTGGGTATTTGTCAGATCACTGTGTCAGAGGCGTAGCTAGAGCTTTTGCCGCCCGGGGCTGTTCCCGAGTTTGTCGCCCCCCCCAGCTCAATACACACAAAGGTTACCAAAAATGGTTTTCCTGTTTTGTAGAACTTAAACTGGGCCTAATGGTGTCACCCCCACATGCCACACCTGTGACTTAATACCACCACACCATGACCAGGCCACATAGTGACCGAATAATACTACATACAAGGGACAAATACCACCGCACCATTTCCAGACCACATATTACCACCACATAGTGACTGAATACTACAATACTGATCAGTAATAAAAAAAAAACCACAATACTATCACCATAAGTGCCAGTATTCACAGGAGATCTGTACTTAGTATGCAGTGTCTGTGTAGAGGTAATACAGAGATCACTGGTGACATTATACACAGGACCTCTATATAGTATACAGTGTATAGTGTCAGTGTATAGGTAACACTGACTCACCAGTGACGTCTCTAGGTGAAGTCCTTCATCTTTCATCCAGCACAGACCGCCATCATTCCTTCCAGCCAGGACTCGTTTCTGCAGGAAATAACACAGTTATCTCGAGCTCCGCTTGCAGAACACATTACTTAATTTTTCACAACTTCTACATTACACCACATGAAGAAAAAAAGGTGATATAGTGTCACTCTGCACAGTAACAGGACCGCCCCCCCATTTAAAACAGTATACTCAAAAAATAAAATAAATACATCACTGCAGTAACAATATCCCTTAATTATCCCCTATGGTAATAATATTCCCCACCCTGGCCCCGTTTATCTCATTCCTGGCTCCAGCCATATGTTGTCGTATCCTGCCCTCATGAGTATCCATTCTACCCCATATGATCTCCCCATCCTGCCCCACCAGCCTCCATCGTATCCGTCCTGCCCCATGATCCAATCCTGCCCCGTGTCTCCAATCATGCCCCGTATCTACATTCTGCCCATGCCTCAAGTCCTGCCCCCAGTGTGTCCAGCATATTACCCCCATGTTGTCCAGCAATCTGCCCCAGTGTGTCCAGCATATTACCCCCATGTTGTCCAGCAATCTGCCCCAGTGTGTCCAGCATATTACCCCCAGTGTGTCCAGCAATCTGCCCCAGTGTGTCCAGCATATTACCCCCAGTGTGTCCAGCAATCTGCCCTCAGTGTGTCCAGCAATCTGCCCCAGTGTCCAGCCTTTCCCCAGTGTGTCCAGCAGTCTGCCCCAGTGTGTCCAGCATATTACCCCCAGTGTCCAGCATTGCCCCAGTGTGTCCAGTATATTACCCCCAGTGTGTCCAGCAATCTGCCCCAGTGTCCAGCATTGCCCCAGTGTGTCCAGAAGTCTGCCCCAGGGTCTCCAGCATTGCCTCAATGTGTCCAGAAATCTGCCCCAGGGTCTCCAGTATTGCCCCAGTGTGTCCAGCAATCTGCCCCAGGGTCTCCAGTATTGCCCCAGTGTGTCCAGCAATCTGCCCCATGGTCTCCTGTATTGCCCCAGTGTGTCCAGCATTCTGCCCCATGGTCTCCAGTATTGCCCCGGTGTGTCCAGCAATCTGCCCCATGGTCTCCAGTATTGCCCCAGTATGTCCAGAAGTCTGCCCCAGGGTCTCCAGCATTGCCTCAATGTGTCCTGAAATCTGCCCCATGGTCTCCAGTATTCAGTGTGTCCAGCATTCTGCCCCATAGTCTCCTGTACTGCCCCATGGTCTCCAGTATTGCCCCAGTGTGTCCAGCAATCTGCCCCATGGTCTCCTGTATTGCCCCAGTGTGTCCAGCATTCTGCCCCATGGTCTCCAGTATTGCCCCGGTGTGTCCAGCAATCTGCCCCATAGTCTCCTGTATTGCCCCAGTGTGTCCAGCATTCTGCCCCATGGTCTCCAGTATTGCCCCAGTGTGTCCAGCATTCTGCCCCATGGTCTCCAGTATTGCCCCAGTGTGTCCAGCATTCTGCCCCATGGTCTCCAGTATTGCCCCAGTGTGTCCAGCATTCTGCCCCATGGTCTCCAGTATTGCCCCAGTGTGTCCAGCAATCTGCCCCATAGTCTCCTGTATTGCCCCAGTGTGTCCAGCAATCTGCCCCATGGTCTCCTGTATTGCCCCAGTGTGTCCAGCAATCTGCCCCATGGTCTCCTGTATTGCCCCAGTGTGTCCAGCAATCTGCCCCATAGTCTCCTGTATTGCCCCAGTGTGTCCAGCAATCTGCCCCATGGTCTCCTGTATTGCCCCAGTGTGTCCAGCAATCTGCCCCATGGTCTCCTGTATTGCCCCAGTGTGTCCAGCAATCTGCCCCATAGTCTCCTGTATTGCCCCAGTGTGTCCAGCATTCTGCCCCATGGTCTCCAGTATTGCCCCAGTGTGTCCAGCATTCTGCCCCATGGTCTCCAGTATTGCCCCAGTGTGTCCAGCATTCTGCCCCATGGTCTCCAGTATTGCCCCAGTGTGTCCAGCATTCTGCCCCATGGTCTCCAGTATTGCCCCAGTGTGTCCAGCAATCTGCCCCATAGTCTCCTGTATTGCCCCAGTGTGTCCAGCAATCTGCCCCATGGTCTCCTGTATTGCCCCAGTGTGTCCAGCAATCTGCCCCATGGTCTCCTGTATTGCCCCAGTGTGTCCAGCAATCTGCCCCATAGTCTCCTGTATTGCCCCAGTGTGTCCAGCAATCTGCCCCATGGTCTCCTGTATTGCCCCAGTGTGTCCAGCATTCTGCCCCATGGTCTCCAGTACTGCCCCAGTGTGTCCAGCAATCTGCCCCATGGTCTCCTGTATTGCCCCAGTGTGTCCAGCATTCTGCCCCATGGTCTCCAGTACTGCCCCAGTGTGTCCAGCAATCTGCCCCATGGTCTCCTGTATTGCCCCAGTGTGTCCAGCATTCTGCCCCATGGTCTCCAGTACTGCCCCAGTGTGTCCAGCATTCTGCCCCATGGTCTCCAGTATTGCCCCAGTGTGTCCAGCAATCTGCCCCATGGTCTCCTGTATTGCCCCAGTGTGTCCAGCATTCTGCCCCATGGTCTCCAGTACTGCCCCAGTGTGTCCAGCATTCTGCCCCATGGTCTCCAGTATTGCCCCAGTGTGTCCAGCAATCTGCCCCATGGTCTCCTGTATTGCCCCAGTGTGTCCAGCATTCTGCCCCATGGTCTCCAGTACTGCCCCAGTGTGTCCAGCATTCTGCCCCATGGTCTCCAGTACTGCCCCAGTGTGTCCAGCAATCTGCCCCATGGTCTCCAGCATTGCCCCAGCCCCAGACAGTCAGACATAAAGAAAAAAAAAAAAGTAAAATCCTCACCTCTCCCGTTCCCAGCGCAGGTCCGGTGCAGTCAGCGTCTCTCCGGCTCTGCGACGCTCAGGACAGAGAGGCAGAGCGGCGCGCACAGTAGTGACGTCATCGCGCCCTCTGCTCTGAGACGTCGCAGAGTCAGAGGACGCTGAAGCCGCAGGAACCAGGAGAGGTGAGTATTAGAGCGGGGGGCGGGGGTGGGGGCGGGACCCGGGGGTGGGGGGAGCTGGCCCTGGTCGTGGCGGCGGACGGCGCCGCCCGAAGATTTAAAGGGGCGTCTTTTTTTTTTTTTTTTTTATCTTCTTCTCCTGCAGCGCCGGCCGCCCCCAGCATTGTGCCGCCCGGGGCGGACCGCCCCCCCCGCACCCCCCGCACCCCTCTTCCTACGCCACTGCACTGTGTGCGCTCTGATCGCTAAGCACACTGTGTTTCTGGATTGCCTTCATAACACCTGTCATTAGCAAACATAACAGGTCGCTAGTCTTACCCATGATGGGGGTTTTGAGTAATGAACCAGGCAGGGAGTTTATAAAAGCCTCAGGTATCTTTTGCATGTGTTTAGAGTTAATTAGTTGATTCAGAAGATTAGGGTAATAGGTCGTTTAGAGAACCTTTTCTTGATATGCTAATCTATTGAGACAGGTTTTTTGGGTTCTCAGGAGTTGTATGCCAAAATCCTCAGTATTAAAACAATAAAAGACCTGACAAATTTCAGTTGGTGGATAATGAATCTATAATATATGAAAGTTTAATTGTAATCATTACATTATGGTAAATAATGAAATTTAACACTATATGCTAATTTTTTGAGAAGGACCTGTATACTAAAATTGGAACGATACAGAGAAGATTAGCATGGCCCCTGCGCAAGGATGACATGCAAATTCGTGAAGCGTTCCATATTTTATTTGTCCTTTTTTCGAAGAGATGAAATTAAAGGATGCGCCCATTCAGATAAAAAACTTTCTCATGCTTTTCCAAGGCCAACTGAAGTTCAACATTTTGGCTCCTCCCATTCAGATTTGCATAATTCATTCCATTTTTGCCTACTCTCAACCAAAATAATAAGACTTTTTTTTTAAATTGGACTTTGCAAGCTAATCAGGAGTACTATGCTGCATTCTGCTGTATGTTTTTTGCTCTTAATGGAAAAAGTATCATTTACCTATTCACTCTCCCCAAGTTCAGGGGATGGCCATGCGGCGCCGTATATATATCACTGAGAGTCTCCAGGTGACCGTGCTTGCTTCGGCAGCACATATACTAAAATTGGAACGATACAGAGAAGATTAGCATGGCCCCTGCGCAAGGATGACACGCAAATTCGTGAAGCGTTCCATATTTTATTTGTCCTTTTTTCGAAGAGATGAAATTAAATGATGCGCCCATTCAGATAAAAAACTTTCTCATGCTTTTCCAAGGCCAACTGTAGTTCAACATTTTGGCTCCTCCCATTCAGATTTACATAATTCATTCCATTTTTGCCTACTCTCAACCAAAATAATAAGACTTTTTTTTTTAATTGGACTTTGCAAGCTAATCAGGAGTACTATGCTGCATTCTGTTGTATGTTTTTTGCTCTTAACCCCTTCATGACCCAGCCTATTTTGACCTTCAAGACCTTGCCGTTTTTTGCAATTCTGACCAGTGTCCATTTATGAGGTAATAACTCAGGAGCGCTTCAACGGATCCTAGCGGTTCTGAGATTGTTTTTTCGTGACATATTGGGCTTCATGTTAGTGGTAAATTTAGGTCAATAAATTCTGCGTTTATTTGTGATAAAAACGGAAATTTGGGGAAAATTTTGAAAATTTCGCAATTTTCACATTTTTAATTTTTATTCTGTTAAACCAGAGAGTTATGTGACACAAAATAGTTAATAAATAACATTTCCCACATGTTTACTTTACATCAGCACAATTTTGGAAACAATATTTTTTTTTGCTAGGAAGTTATAAGGGTTAAAATTTGACCAGCGATTTCTCATTTTTCCAACGAAATTTACAAAACCATTTTTTTTAGGGACCACCTCACATTTGAAGTCAGTTTGAGGGGTCTATATGGCTGAAAATACCCAAAAGTGACACCATTCTAAAAACTGCACCCCTCAAGGTACTCAAAACCACATTCAAGAAGTTTATTAACCCTTCAGGTGCTTCACAGCAGCAGAAGCAACATGGAAGGAAAAAATGAACATTTAACTTTTTAGTCACAAAAATTATACTTTGGCAACAATTTTTTTATTTTCCCAATGGTAAAAGGAGAAACTGAACCACGAAAGTTGTTGTCCAATTTGTCCTGAGTACGCTGATACCTCATATGTGGGGGTAAACCACTGTTTGGGCGCACGGCAAGGCTTGGAAGGGAAGGAGCGCCATTTGACTTTTTGAATCAAAAATTGGCTCCACTCTTTAGCTGTTGTGAATTCTGTGGCTGAATTCACTCCTGTGGTCACAAGTGGTATTGCAGCCTCTGGGCTTCCTCCCTCAGGTGTTTTGGTGAGCTCGTTGGCTGCCTTGCTATTTAACTCCACCTGAGTCTGTCTTCCTTGCTCCTTGTCAATGTTCCAGTGTTGGATCTGAGCTACTGCATCTTTCCTGTGGCCTGCTGCTCTGCTAGATAAGTGTTACTTTGTTTTTGTTTCCGTTTTTTCTGTCCAGCTGTGCTATTCTCTTTTGCTGGAAGCTCTGAGACGCAAAGGGTGCACCGCCGTGCCGTTAGTTCGGCACGGTGGGTCTTTTTGCCCCCCTTTGCGTGGTTCTGCTTTAGGGTTTTTTGTAGACTGCATAGTTCTCTTTGCTATCCTCGCTCTGTCTAGAATATCGGGCCTCACTTTGCTGAATCTATTTCATTCCTACGTTTTGTCTTTTCATCTTGCTAACAGTCATTATATGTGGGGGGCTGCCTATTCCTTTGGGGTATTTCTCTGAGGCAAGTCAGGCTTGTATTTCTATCTTCAGGCTAGTCAGCTCCTCAGGCAGTGCCGAGTTGCATAGGTAGTGTTAGGCGCAATCCACTGCTGCTTTTAGTTGTGTGAGGATAGGTTCAGGTATTGCAGTCTGCAGAGATTCCACGTCTCAGAGCTTGTTCTATTGTTTTTGGGTTATTGCCATATCACTGTATGTGCGCTGATTACTGCACACTGTGTTGCCTGATAGCACAGCATAACAGTACAAGGAGCCCAACCAATGATTCTCAATAGAGGGAAAAAAGAAGTCCTGACATCATTTTTTTTTTTTTTCCTCAGCTCTGTCTTCAGTTTTTTTTTTTTTTTCCCCCTAGACATTAGAGTGCTTCAGGACACAGCTGTGGACATGGATATTCAGGCTCTGTGCTCCTCAATGGATAATCTCGTTATAAATGTACAAAAGATTCAAGATACAATTGATCAGAAATCTATGCTAGAACCAAGAATTCCTATTCCTGATTTGTTTTTTGGTGACAGAACTAAGTTCCTGAGCTTCAAAAATAATTGTAAGCTATTTCTGGCCTTGAAACCTCATTCTTCTGGTAATCCTATTCAACAGGTTTTGATTATTATTTCTTTTTTGCGCGGCGACCCTCAGGACTGGGCGTTTTCTCTTGCGCCAGGAGACCCTGCATTGAGTAATGTTGATGCGTTTTTCCAGGCGCTTGGATTGCTTTACGATGAGCCTAATTCAGTGGATCAGGCTGAGAAAAATTTGCGGGCTTTATGCCAGGGTCAGGATGATGTAGAAGTATATTGTCAGAAATTTAGGAAGTGGTCAGTACTCACTCTGTGGAATGAATCTGCACTGGCGGCTTGGTTCAGAAAGGGTCTCTCTGAAGCTCTTAAGGATGTAATGGTGGGATTTCCTATGCCTGCTGGTTTGAATGAGTCTATGTCCTTGGCCATTCAGATCGGTCGTCGCTTGCGCGAGCGTAAATCTGTGCACCATCTGGCGGTATTGTCTGAGAGTAAACCTGAGCCTATGCAGTGCGACAGGACTATGACTAAAGTTGAGCGGCAAGAACACAGACGTCTGAACAGGCTGTGTTTCTACTGTGGTGATTCCACTCATGCTATTTCTAATTGTCCTAAGCGCACTAGGCGGTTCGATAGCTCTGCCGTCATTGGTACTGTACAGTCCAAATTCCTTCTGTCCATTACCTTGATATGCTCTTTGTCATCGTATTCTGTCATGGCGTTTGTGGATTCAGGCGCTGCCCTGAATCTGATGGATTTGGATTATGCTAAACGTTGTGGATTTTTCTTGGAGCCTTTGCGGTGTCCTATTCCGTTGAGAGGAATTGATGCTACACCTTTGGCCATGAATAAGCCTCAGTACTGGGCCCAGCTGACCATGTGCATGGCTCCTGCACATCAGGAAGTTATTCGCTTTCTGGTACTGCATAATCTGCATGATGTGGTCGTGTTGGGGTTGCCATGGCTACAAACCCATAATCCAGTTTTAGATTGGAACTCTATGTCGGTAACCAGCTGGGGTTGTCAGGGAGTACATGGTGATGTTCCATTTTTGTCTATTTCGTCATCCATTCCTTCTGACATCCCAGAGTTCTTGTCTGACTTTCAGGATGTATTTGAAGAGCCCAAGTCTGATGCCCTACCTCCGCATAGGAATTGTGATTGTGCTATCAATTTGATTCCTGGTAGTAAATTCCCTAAGGGTCGTTTATTTAATTTGTCCGTGCCTGAACACACCGCTATGCGCAGTTATGTGAAAGAATCCCTGGAGAAGGGACATATTCGCCCATCGTCATCACCATTGGGAGCAGGGTTCTTTTTTGTAGCCAAAAAGGATGGTTCGCTAAGACCGTGTATTGATTATCGCCTTCTTAATAAGATCACTGTTAAGTTTCAGTATCCCTTGCCATTGATATCTGACTTGTTTGCTCGGATTAAGGGGGCTAGTTGGTTTACTAAGATTGATCTTCGTGGTGCGTATAATCTGGTGAGAATCAGGCAGGGAGATGAATGGAAAACGGCATTTAATACGCCCGAGGGTCATTTTGAGTATCTGGTGATGCCGTTCGGACTTGCCAATGCTCCATCTGTTTTTCAGTCTTTTATGCATGACATTTTCCGTGAGTATCTGGATAAATTCCTGATTGTTTACTTGGATGACATTTTGATCTTCTGTGATGATTGGGAGTCTCATGTGAAGCAAGTCAGAATGGTTTTCCAGGTACTGCGTGCTAATTCCTTGTTCGTGAAGGGATCAAAGTGTCTCTTCGGTGTGCAGAAAGTTTCATTTTTGGGGTTCATCTTTTCCCCTTCTACTATCAAGATGGATCCGGTTAAGGTCCAGGCCATCCAGGATTGGACTTAGCCGACATCTCTGAAAAGTCTGCAGAAATTCCTGGGCTTTGCTAATTTTTATCGTCGCTTCATCTGTAATTTTTCTAGCATTGCCAGACCATTGACCGATTTGACCAAGAAGGGTGCTGATTTGGTTAATTGGTCTTCTGCTGCCGTGGAAGCTTTTCAGGAGTTGAAGCGTCATTTTTGCTGTGCCCCTGTGTTGTGTCAACCAGATGTTTCTCTTCCGTTCCAGGTCGAGGTTGATGCTTCTGAGATTGGAGCAGGGGCGGTTTTGTCACAGAGAGGTTCTGGTTGCTCAGTGTTGAAACCATGTGCTTTCTTTTCCAGGAAATTTTCTGCTGCTGAGCGTAATTATGATGTGGGCAACCGAGAGTTGCTGGCCATGAAGTGGGCATTCGAGGAGTGGCGTCATTGGCTTGAGGGAGCTAAGCATCGCGTGGTGGTATTGACTGATCATAAGAATCTTACTTATCTCGAGTCTGCCAAGCGCTTGAATCCTAGACAGGCCCGTTGGTCGTTATTTTTTGCTCGTTTTGATTTTGTGATTTCGTACCTTCCGGGCTCTAAAAATGTGAAGGCGGATGCTCTGTCTAGGAGTTTTGTGCCTGACTCTCCGGGGTTATCTGAGCCGGCGAGTATCCTCAAGGAAGGAGTCATTGTGTCTGCCATCTCTCCTGATTTGCGGAGAGTGTTGCAGAAATTTCAGGCTAATAAACCTGATCGTTGTCCGGCCGAGAAACTGTTTGTCCCTGATAGGTGGACTAGTAAAGTTATCTCTGAACTTCATTGTTCGGTGCTGGCTGGTCATCCAGGAATCTTTGGTACCAGAGAGTTAGTGGCTAGATCCTTCTGGTGGCCATCTCTGTCACGGGATGTGCGTGCTTTTGTGCAGTCCTGTGGAATTTGTGCTAGGGCTAAGCCCTGCTGTTCACGTGCCAGTGGTTTGCTTTTGCCCTTGCCGGTCCCGAAGAGGCCTTGGACACATATTTCGATGGATTTCATTTCTGACCTTCCCGTTTCTCAAAAGATGTCGGTCATTTGGGTGGTCTGTGATCGCTTTTCTAAAATGGTCCATCTGGTGCCCTTGGTTAAATTGCCTTCCTCCTCTGATTTGGTGCCTTTGTTCTTCCAGCATGTGGTTCGTTTGCATGGCATTCCTGAGAATATTTTTTCTGACAGAGGTTCCCAGTTTGTCTCGAGGTTCTGGCGAGCCTTTTGTGGTAGGATGGGCATTGACCTATCTTTTTCCTCGGCCTTCCATCCTCAGACTAATGGCCAGACCGAACGAACCAATCAGACCTTGGAAACATATCTGAGATGTTTTGTTTCTGCTGACCAGGATGATTGGGTGTCATTTTTGCCGTTGGCTGAGTTCGCCCTTAATAATCGGGCCAGCTGGGCTACCTTGGTCTCTCCATTTTTCTGCAATTCTGGGTTCCATCCTCGTTTCTCTTCAGGACAGGTTGAGTCTTCGGACTGTCCTGGTGTGGATTCTGTGGTGGACAGGTTGCAGCAGATCTGGACTCAGGTAGTGGACAATTTGACCTTGTCCCAGGAGAAGGCTCAGCTTTTCGCTAATCGTAGACGCCGTGTGGGTCCCCGACTTCGTGTTGGGGATCTGGTTTGGTTATCTTCTCGTCATATTCCTATGAAGGTTTCCTCTCCTAAATTTAAACCTCGTTTTATTGGTCCGTATAGGATTTCTGAGATTCTCAATCCGGTGTCTTTTCGTCTGACCCTCCCAGACTCCTTTTCCATACATAATGTATTCCATAGGTCGTTGTTGAGAAGATATGTGGCACCTATGGTTCCATCTGTGGAGCCTCCTGCCCCTGTTTTGGTGGAGGGGGAATTGGAGTATATTGTGGAGAAAATTTTGGATTCTCGTGTCTCTAGACGGAAACTCCAGTATCTGGTCAAATGGAAGGGTTATGCTCAGGAGGATAATTCCTGGGTTTTTGCCTCTGATGTCCATGCCCCAGATCTTGTTCGTGCCTTTCATGTGGCTCATCCTGGTCGGCCTGGGGGTTCTGGTGAGGGTTCAGTGACCCCTCCTCAAGGGGGGGGTACTGTTGTGAATTCTGTGGCTGAATTCACTCCTGTGGTCACAAGTGGTATTGCAGCCTCTGGGCTTCCTCCCTCAGGTGTTTTGGTGAGCTCGTTGGCTGCCTTGCTATTTAACTCCACCTGAGTCTGTCTTCCTTGCTCTTTGTCAATGTTCCAGTGTTGGATCTGAGCTACTGCATCTTTCCTGTGGCCTGCTGCTCTGCTAGATAAGTGTTACTTTGTTTTTGTTTCCGTTTTTTCTGTCCAGCTGTGCTATTCTCTTTTGCTGGAAGCTCTGAGACGCAAAGGGTGCACCGCCGTGCCGTTAGTTCGGCACGGTGGGTCTTTTTGCCCCCCTTTGCGTGGTTCTGCTTTAGGGTTTTTTGTAGACTGCATAGTTCTCTTTGCTATCCTCGCTCTGTCTAGAATATCGGGCCTCACTTTGCTGAATCTATTTCATTCCTACGTTTTGTCTTTTCATCTTGCTAACAGTCATTATATGTGGGGGGCTGCCTATTCCTTTGGGGTATTTCTCTGAGGCAAGTCAGGCTTGTATTTCTATCTTCAGGCTAGTCAGCTCCTCAGGCAGTGCCGAGTTGCATAGGTAGTGTTAGGCGCAATCCACTGCTGCTTTTAGTTGTGTGAGGATAGGTTCAGGTATTGCAGTCTGCAGAGATTCCACGTCTCAGAGCTTGTTCTATTGTTTTTGGGTTATTGCCATATCACTGTATGTGCGCTGATTACTGCACACTGTGTTGCCTGATAGCACAGCATAACATTAGCGGACACCATGTCACGTTTGGAGAGCCCCCGTGTGCCTAAAAATTGGAGCTCCCCCACAAGTGACCCCATTTTGGAAACTAGACGCCCCAAGGAACTAATCTAGATGCATAGTGAGCACTTTGAACCCCCAGGTGCTTCACAAATTGATCCGTAAAAATGAAAAAGTACTTTTTTTTCACAAAAAAATTCTTTTAGCCTCAATTTTTTCATTTTCACATGGGCAACAGGATAAAATGGATCCTAAAATTTGTTGGCCAATTTCTCCTGAGTACACTGATACTTCATATGTGGGGGTAAACCACTGTTTGGGCACATGGTAAGGCTCGGAAGGGAAGGAGCGCCATTTGACTTTTTGAATGAAAAATTATCTCCATCGTTAGCGGACACCATGTCGCGTTTGGAGAGCTCCTGTGTGCCTAAACATTGGCGCTCCCCCACAAGTGACCCCATTTTGGAAACTATATCCCCCAAGGAATTTATTTAGATGCCTAGTGAGAACTTTAAACCCTCAGGTGCTTCACAAATTGATCTGTAAAAATGAAAAAGTACTTTTTTTTCACAAAAAAATTCTTTTCGCCTCAATTTTTTCATTTTCACATGGGCAATAGGATAAAATGGATCAAAAAATTTGTTGGGCAATTTCTCCTGAGTACGCCGATACCTCATATGTGGGGGTAAACCACTGTTTGGGCACATGGTAAGGCTCGGAAGGGAAGGAGCGCCATTTGACTTTTTGAATGGAAAATTAGCTCCAATTGTTAGCGGACACCATGTCGCGTTTGGAGAGCCCCTGTGTGCCTAAGCATTGGAGCTCCCCCACAAGTAACCCCATTTTGGAAACTAGACCCCCCCAAGGAACTTATCTAGATGCATATTGAGCACTTTAAACCCCCAGGTGCTTCACGGAAGTTTATAACGCAGAGCCATGAAAATAAAAAATAATTTTTCTTTCCTCAAAAATGATTTTTTAGCCTGGAATTTCCTATTTTGCCAAGGGTAATAGGAGAAATTGGACCACAAATGTTGTAGTCCAGTTTGTCCTGAGTACGCTGATACCCCATATGTGGGGGTAAACCACTGTTTGGGCGCACGGCAGGGCTCGGAAGGGAAGGCACGCCATTTGGCTTTTTAAATGGAAAATTAGCTCCAATCATTAGCGGACACCATGTCACGTTTGGAGAGCCCCTGTGTGCCTAAACATTGGAGATCCCCCAGAAATGACCCCATTTTGGAAACTAGTCCACCAAAGGAACTAATCTAGATGTGTGGTGAAGACTTTCAACCCCCAAGTGCTTCACAGAAGTTTATAACGCAGAGCCATGAAACTAAAAAAAAAAAATTATTTTCTCAAAAATGATATTTTAGCCTGCAATTTTTTATTTTCCCAAGGGTATCAGGAGAAATTTGACCCCAAAAGTTGTTGTCCAGTTTCTCCTGAGTACGCTGATACCCCATATGTGGGGGTAAACCACTGTTTGGGCACATGCCGGGGCTCGGAAGTGAAGTAGTGACGTTTTGAAATGCAGACTTTGATGGAATGCTCTGTGGGCGTCACGTTGCGTTTGCAGAGCCCCTGATGTGGCTTAACAGTAGAAACCCCCCACAAGTGACCCCATTTTGGAAACTAGACCCCGAAAGGAACTTATCTAGATGTGTGGTGAGCACTTTGAACCCCCAAGTGCTTCACAGAAGTTTATAATGCAGAGCCGTGAAAATAATAAATACGTTTTCTTTCCTCAAAAATAATTATTTAGCCCAGAATTTTTTTATTTTCCCAAGGGTAACAGGAGAAATTTGACCCCAATATTTGTTGTCCAGTTTCTCCTGAGTACGATGATACCCCATATGTGGGGGTAAACTACTGTTTGGGCACATGCCGGGGCTCGGAATTGAAGTAGTGACGTTTTGAAATGCAGACTTTGATGGAATGCTCTGCGGGCGTCACGTTGCGATTGCAGAGCCCCTGATGTGGCTAAACAGTAGAAACCCCCCACAAGTGACCCCATTTTGGAAACTAGATCCCGAAAGGAACTTATCTAGATGTGTGGTGAGCACTTTGAACCCCCAAGTGCTTCACAGAAGTTTATAATGCAGAGCCGTGAAAATAATAAATACGTTTTCTTTCCTCAAAAATAATTATTTAGCCCAGAATTTTTTAATTTCCCAAGGGTAACAGAAGAAATTTGACCCCAATATTTGCTGTCCAGTTTCTCCTGAGTACGGTGATACCCCATATGTGGGGGTAAACTACTGTTTGGGCACATGCCGGGGCTCGGAATTGAAGTAGTGACGTTTTGAAATGCAGACTTTGATGGAATGCTCTGCGGGCGTCACGTTGCGTTTGCAGAGCCCCTGATGTGGCTAAACAGTAGAAACCCCCCACAAGTGACCCCATTTTGGAAATTAGACCCCGAAAGGAACTTATCTAGATGTGTGGTGAGCACTTTGAACCCCCAAGTGCTTCATAGAAGTTTATAATGCAGAGCCGTGAAAATAATAAATACGTTTTCTTTCCTCAAAAATAATTATTTAGCCCAGAATTTTTTATTTTCCCAAGGGTTACAGGAGAAATTGGACCCCAAAAGTTGTTGTCCAGTTTGTCCTGAGTACGCTGATACCCCATTTGTGGGGGTAAACCACTGTTTGGGCACACGTCGGGGCTCAGAAGGGAAGTAGTGACTTTTGAAATGCAGACTTTGATGGAATGGTCTGCAGACATCACGTTGCGTTTGCAGAGCCCCTGGTGTGCCTAAACAGTAGAAACCCCCCACAAGTGACCCCATTTTGTAAACTAGACCCCCAAAGGAACTTATCTGGATATGTGATGAGCATTTTGAACCCCCAAATGCTTCACAGACGTTTACAACGCAGAGCCGTGAAAATAAAAAATCATTTTTCTTTCCTCAAAAATGATGTTTTAGCAAGCATTTTTTTATTTTCACAAGGGTAACAGGAGAAATTGGACCCCAGTAATTGTTGCGCAGTTTGTCCTGAGTATGCGGGTACCCCATATGTGGGGGTAAACTACTGTTTGGGCACACGTCGGGGCTCGGAAGTGAGGGAGCACCATTTGACTTTTTGAATACAAGATTGGCTGGAATCAATGGTGGCGCCATGTTGCGTTTGGAGACCCCTGATGTGCCTAAACAGTGGTAACCCCTCAATTCTACCTCCAACACTAACCCCAACACACCCCTAACTCTAATCCCAACTGTAGCCATAACCCTAATTCCAACCCTAACCCCAACACACCCCTAACCCTAACCACAACCCTAATTCCAACCCTAACCCTAAGGCTATGTGCCCACGTTGCGGATTCGTGTGAGATTTTTCAGCATCATTTTTGAAAAATCCGCGGGTAAAAGGCACTGCGTTTTACCTGCGGATTTTCCGCGGATTTCCAGTGTTTTTTGTGCGGATTTCACCTGCGGATTCCTATTGAGGAACAGGTGTAAAACGCTGCGGAATCCGCACAAAGAATTGACATGCTGCGGAAAATACAACGCAGCGTTCCCGCGCGGTATTTTCCGCACCACGGGCACAGCGGATTTGGTTTCCATATGTTTACATGGTACTGTAAACCTGAT